>NW_005201551.1:93166-94416 GCF_000372725.1 Emiliania huxleyi CCMP1516 | reverse complement strand
GGGGGGGGGTTTTTTAGCCCGAAGCCGAGGCGAATTTTCCGGCCCGGGGGGGGGGCTTTTTAACCCCCCGGCCCGGGATGGGGGGTTGCGCCCTCCCCCCAAAGTTCCCCAAAAAAAAGAACCCCCCCCTCCCCCCCCCTGGTGGGGGTGGCCCCTCCTAGGAGGGGGGGCCCCCCCCCCCCCCCCCCCGGCGCGGTTTCCCTAATCTTTTTTTTGGGCGCCCGTACAGGGCCGCTTCCCTTTTCGCCCCCCCCCCCCCCCACCCACCCACACGCCCCACGGCCGCGGAAGCTGCCCGCCGCGGAAGCTGCTCGACAGGTGTCTCGCAGCTGCGTATTCTCGTATTATCTTCGAGTAAGGTATTGCGTGGGGACGGTGCGTATTCTCGTATCACTAGCTAGTGTCGTGTCCACTAGCTCCGAGTAGAGGGGGCGCTCCGCTGCTAGGGGAAACCTGGAGCGCGGACTAACTCTCGGAGAGTATTCTTTAGCTCCGAGTAGAGGGGGCGTTCCGCAGCTAGGGGAAACCCGGAGCGCAGAACCAACCCTCGGAGACCCGTGTTATGGCCCTGCGAACGCGCACCCCCTGGGCTAGGGCTCTCTTGCCCGCAACCCGATGCCGAGCGTCCGGCCAACTGGGTGCGCTTCTCAGCTCCCCGGTCCTGGGCGTGAGGTTGCCGACTGCACTCCAAGTGCTCCAAGTGCATAAATTGGGGCACCGTTCACCTTTTGTTTCCTTATTTACGAGAACGGGAAGGCTGGGTGTCATCGGTAGCAGCTCTCCTTCATGCCCAGGCAACATCAGTTAGGCGAGTGGGTCTGCGATGCTTGCCTGGAGGGCTATTTGGGGGGGGCTTTGGCGACTACTCGGAGCTGCGCAGCGGCTACGTTGCGCCGTATTCGAGTAACCCCTGGATAGGTCGCTCGCGCGACCTCTCCTGGATGCGCAAGGGGCCCATAGGGGTCACGCGGAGGGAGGCGCTGTTGGCGGCGGAGGAGGTGGAGGAGGCCGCACGGGCGGCGGAGAAGGCGCGGGCGGCGGAGGGGGGGAAGGGCGGCGGCAGCGGGCGGCAGTCCCGCGAGGCACGCCGGCGGAAGGGTTCGTCTTCGCGGGGCGGGGTGCGCACTGCGCGCCGCGAGGATGAGGAGCCTGAGCCAGGGGAGGGTTGGGAAGGGGGGGCGAGGCCGGAGGAGTATGACGGCCTCTTCGACGGCCCATAAGGGGCCGTTGTCTGCTGTGCCTTTTGTGGT
>NW_005201551.1:89314-91331 GCF_000372725.1 Emiliania huxleyi CCMP1516 | reverse complement strand
CTCGATTTCGAGCTCGATCTGAGCGACGGCGTCGGCTCCACCCGTCGAGCTGAGCTGGCTCCTCCTCCTCGTCATCGCCGGCCCGGCCCTCCTGCTTTGCTGGGCGGTCGGCTTTGTCGCTCTCAAGGCGTCGGCGGACCGGCTGCGCAGGCGCGGCCCTCGGCCGCACCTCGGCCGCACCTCGGCCGCACCTCGGCCGCACCTCGGCCGCACCTCGGCCGCACCTCGGCCGCACCTCGGCCGCACTCTGGGCGCACTCTGGTGGCCTTTTGGCAGGCGAGAGCCGGAGGCGTGGCGGCGCGTGGAGGAGGGTGCGAGCCGCCTCGGCCGCACGGAGCCAGGCGCGCGCGCGCGCGCGCGCTATCTCGGCTAGTCTCGGCTGATCTCGGCTTATCATGCTGACGCCATCATAACAAGCGTTTCCTGCGGCGGCGTGGAGGGTGGCCGCTTCACCCGCCCTCGTCCGTGCCATGCGCAGGCTCGCTCGAGCACACCGCCGTCACGCACGCATGGGTGGGGCCCTGCTGCTGCGGCTGCTGCCTGCTCGCCGCGGCCGTCAACGGGCTGCTGCCGCAGGTGAGTTCGCGGCGGCGGGCGCTGCTCTGGGCTTGCTCGCCGCTCACTGCGGCGGAGGCGACCGTCTGACGGGAGGTCACGGCAAAAAGGTGCGGGGTGTGTTCCTCTAGGCCCTGTAGGGGTTGTACTCTCTTGTCCAGGCTACGAGCGCCGTCGGTGCGCCACGAAGTACGTGGAGGCGATTCCCGCCTCGAAAAGTACGGTTTTGTTTTGTCTGTACGGTTTTGTTTTGTCCTCTGTCTGCCTGTCCATTCATATTCATGGATACCACTTACCAGACGTCATGACTACTCATACTCAACAATACAAGCTGCCAAAGGATGAGTTGAGTTACTCATTGTAATCTTGTTCTTGAATATGGGGATGGGCTTGGCGCGCATGGCATACGAGTCTGCGGCCCCCAAGTTGGCAGTAACAAGCTTTCACGTTTCAGTGCCTATACAAGTGTAGGCACTGGATTATCGTGCGCGCGGAGCGCGTTGGTGCTACCCGGGACACACGCGCGGAGCGCGCTAGCTTGACACACGCGCGGAGCGCGCTAGCTAGACACACGCGCGCGGAGTGCGCTGGCTAGATACCGCGCGGAGCGCGCTGGCACCTATGTGCGCGGAGAGCGCACCGCGGTACCGGTAGAGTCTAGACACATGAAGACAGTCGGTTGCAGTCAGTTGTGGCCACGCTGCTTCGAGGAAGCTGGCCTGACGTCGTAGCACGCGTCTGGCAGACGCTGTGTCTCTGCCTTCTTGAGCAGGCGGACATCGCTTCCAGGGAGGGGGGCGCGCTTCTCTGCACGCCCCCAGCACGGTAAGACTGTGACTGCACCCAGTAATATTGAAGTGACCTGGGCGCCTTCTCGCGGGCGCCGGTGCCGGCAAGTTTTGGCCAGGGTTCACGGTCGAGGAGGGCTACACGGCTCCCTCTACGTGTGTGTGTGTGTGTGCATCTCTTGCGGGTCTCGCCAGGGGCGCCTACTAACCTCGCTTGCGAGGGGCGTGTGGCATGTCTGAACGGACTCGTGAGGGGCGCCTGCCAACCTCGCTTCGCCGAAGCGGCGCTCGGTACCCACACCCACCCCGCCGCATTCGTCGCCGGCGCGCGACACGTTCCCGTCGGCTGGACTGCCCTCGTCGAGTGCGTGTCGCCAACCAAGGCGGGACGCACTCAGGGACAGTGCCGGCGGGACGCGGCTCGAGAGGCGGCTCCCGCGGAGGCACGGCTGGCACCCGTGGCGCGAGCTTGTCCAGACAGTGTCCAGACAGCGTCCAGACAGCGTCCAGACAGCGTCCAGACAGCGGCACATGGCTCCACTCTTCACAGTAAAGTCTCGCAGTCGTGGCCGGACGACCCCTGACAGCACCCCTGGCGCTGCCGAGGCCACTCCCCACCCACCCACCCACCAACCATCAAATTGCGCTTTCTTTACTTGCCATTGAGGGGGGGG
>NW_005201551.1:78325-89214 GCF_000372725.1 Emiliania huxleyi CCMP1516 | reverse complement strand
CATGTGACCTGTCGTTGTGGTGAAAGCGGTCTTCCCAGTTGAGCCCGCCCCAGTTCTCGAGCGCACGGTTGATGAAGGGCACGGCGACGGCCGCATGTAGCGCCCAGAGACACGCGCGGAGCGCGCCGCTGCAGAACACGCGCGGAGCGCGCCGCTGCACAGGCGCGGAGCGCCGCCACTTGAGATTGGGCCTGTGGGTGGGCCGAGTGGTTCCTAGCGTGTGAGTCAGCTCTTAATAGAAATCGCACCTAGCCCTCCTCAACCCTCAAAATTTTATTCGGGGCGCGCTCCGCGCGCGGCGCTCCGCGCCTGACTCCTTGAGCGGCGTAGGCGCTGGCTCGCGCATGTTCTGCAGCTTGGTCTGCGGCCCCCGGTTGGGACGAGTGCGCGATGCGGACGAACCGCTCGATATGGCCGGTAGTATCACCTCGAGACCTCGAGACCGCAGACTGAGTGCTCTCATCACGCCTCACGCCCAAGCATCCCTCAGGTCCTGCCCCTTGCCGCCACACGCACACGAGAAGCCGGGTGCCGCGGAGCCGTTGGCTGCCGCCTCACCTCCCCATCGAACGTCGCAGCACGCTCTCGCGCCAGGCTGGCCCGATGCCGCGCCTCTGATTGCAGCGCATCTCGCCTGCAGCCCTCTGATTGCAGCGCATCTCGCCCTCCATCTTGCACCCAGCGCCGGTAACCGCCCTCCTCCTCGTTCGCAGAAATGGCCAAGCTCTCCTCGCTTCTCCTCCTCGTCGTCGCTGTGTCTGCGCAGGCCCTCATGCCAACCACACGCGCAGGCGGCACCGCCGCGGCGTCGCCCGTCGCCGCGTCGCCACGGCCGCGCACAACGCCGGTCGTTCTGGCGTCGAACCCAATCATGGAGTTCTTTGAGAGCCTGGTGCAGAAGTCCTCCACGCTGGGCAAGGACATCACGCTCGCCGAGGCGAAAGAGCTTTGCCGCGACCCAGAGTCGTCCGGCTGCAGGCGCGCCGCCGCACCGTCCCGCACCCACACACCGCAGTCCGGCGGCCTCCCACCCACACTCGCGTCCGGCCCGCCCGCAGCATCGACATGCTCGACATGATCGAGAGCGAGAAGGCGACGTATGGAGCCACCGCCGCCGAGGCTGCCGCCGAGAGGCCCTTGACGCGTCGGCGACACGTCCGAGACCCACCCTCGACGCTGTCCCTTAGGCCGCCGTCAAGTGGTCCGCCGCCATCGACGATGCCGTCGTCAAGACGGAGTGAGAAACAGGGCACCGCGGGGAGGGGGAGGCGCGTGCTGTTCGCCGCCACAAGGCGCCCATCCGATCCGCTCCCCCACCTGTTGCCCGGCAGCAGTGCGCGGCAGAATACGCCCGCATTGCACACAGCACGCACGCAGTCTCCCTGACAGTCGGCTGTCCGCAACACGAGCCGCATCGTCCTTTCGCGCATGTGTCCATGTACATGTCTGTGTTAGTGTTATCGGGGGCGACCCTCGCATCTCCACGCCCGGGACACGGGCAGGCTTAGGGTACCCCTAGGCTTACGGGGTGTGGAGGGTGAGTTCAACAAGGGGTTGTGCGCCGGGCCCTCCTGCTCGGCTCCAGCCGGTAGACAAGTCTTGTCATCAACAGAGTAGATGGATCTGACCTCGGGGCCGATGTGACCAAGCGCTGGTAGCGTGGTTTTACCTCACACCCATGGTCTCACAGTGTGCCGGCAGTCGCCGAGCAGTGTCGCTCACACAAGCCGCAGCACAAGTGACTGAGGGCCAGTGAGGGCGAGCCCATCGCTGTCACAGCTGTGGCAGCCGCACAGTAGGCTGTGTCAGCTGTGCAGAGTGTGTGAGCAGCAGAGGAGCTGCTCTCCAGGCTTCTGTCGCAAAGAGCTGCATGCCACCGAAAGCGCTGTCGTCTGTCGAGGTTCGCCGAGCGCGGCGAAATCGGGGGACGCCGTCACCGACGAGCGCGTTGTGGTATTCACTCCGGACAAAGACGGGCACACAGCGGACGGTGCGGGGCGTGTGCCCGTCATAGCGGCGAGGCGCGGGACCGTCTGTGGCGAGGTGGGTCGCGTCCCCCGATTTTGTTCAACCCAGCATCCACACATCTCTACAGCTCTACAGCGCTCTACACTCTACATCCTCTACACCCTCCCTCAGTCTAGACCCTTTCGCCTTTAAGGAGGCTGCCCTCGCTCGTCTCAGGAATGTGGCGGTGTCTTTTGAGTCCGGCGCCTCCCGTTCAACTCTTGCTGTCGCCCTCGCTGTGTGTTTGTCGAGCTTCCGCATGAAGTGACGCGCCTCTTCCTTATTTCCAGCGCAGCTGCCGCTCAGTATGTGCGCCAACGACGCCTGTGGTGGCTCACTGTCTTCTTGTTTCCAGTCGTCCCAGTCTTTCAGCTCCCCGCGTCTCCTCCTCGCCTCGAAATCGCCTAGCTCGCGCGCGTACAAAAAAATTCTTTTTGTCGATGTCCACCCCGCCGCGCCGCCGCTCGCGCCGCCTCGCCGCCCCCGCGGCCACCGCCGTGCCCTCGCCAATCACGCCGCCGCCCACCCGCCTCCTCGACCTCCCCACGGAGCTCCTCGAGCGCGCCCTCTCTCGCTGCGAAAGCCCCGTCGACATCGCTCGCGTCGCGGCCGTCTCGCTGCTCTTCCACGCCTCGCTTGTGGTGCAGGCCATCCGCTTGTGGGCGCAAGAGCGCGGCTTCGAGCTGCCGGCGCAGCCAGAGGACGAGGGCTGCGCCGTGCGGTGGCTGTGCTTCGCTGCGCTGCTGTGCGAGTCCAACCCGCCGGCGAGGGCGGCGGCAGGCCTGTCTCACAGCGTCTTCATCGACGGCGAGGGGCGCCTCTCGTCGTGCGGGTCAGCGGCAATGGAGGGCGAGGAGGAGGAGGAGCAGGAGCAGGAGCAGGAGCAGGAGGAGGAGGAATTTCCAGGCCTTCTCGGCCACGGCGAGGGCGTGACGCGGCTCAACACGCCGACCCGCCTCCCGTCGACGCTGGGCGGCGAGCGCGCCGTGAGTGTTTCGGCTGCAACCGGCTACAGCCTCGTGCTGACCGCCGGGGGCAGTGTCTGGAGCTGGGGCGATGGAGACTCAGCCCGGTTGGGCCACGGCGACGAGCAGCCCCAGTGGCAGCCCAAGAAGATCGAGGCTTTTGCTGGTCAGCGCGTCGTCTCTGTGTCTGCAGGAGGCGCCCAGAGCCTCGCCCTCACCGCCGACGGCGCCGTCTTTTCGTGGGGCAACGGAGCTGTCTGGAGCTGGGGCGAAGGAACCTTTCGCCGGTTGGGCCACGGCAACCGGGAGGAGCAGCTGCTGCCCAAGCAGGTCGAGGCCTTGGCTGGGCGGCACGTCGTCGCTCTGTCGGCTGGAGGGGCGCACATCATCGCCATCACTGCTGACGGCGCTCTCTGGAGCTGGGGCCTTGGCGAAGATGGCCAGTTGGGCCACGGCGACCAGCAGAGCCAGCTGCTGCCCAAGAAGATCGAGGCGTTGGCTGGGCGGCGCGTCATCGCTGTCTCGGCTGGAGATGGCCACAACATCGCCCTCACCGCCGACGGCGCTATCTGGAGCTGGGGCTTTGGATGGCATGGCCAGCTGGGCCACGGCGACCTGCAGCACCTGCTGCTGCCCATGAAGATCGAGGTGTTTGCGGGGCGGCGCGTCGTCGCTGTGTCGGCTGGACTATTCCACAGCCTCGCCCTCACCGCCGACGGAGGTGTCTGGAGCTGGGGCTATGGAGGGCAAGGCCGGCTGGGCCACGGCGACGGGCAGATGCAACTGCTGCCGAAGAAGGTCGAGGCCTTGGCTGGCCAGCGCGTCGTCGCTTTGTCGGCTGGACACAGCCACAGCCTCGCAATCACTGCCGACGGCGCCGTCTTTACCTGCGGCACGGGTGAACGCGGCTGCCTAGGCCACGGAGAGGACGTGTCGAACCAGCTGCTGCCCAAGAAGGTCGAGGCGTGGCCGCCTAGCACGCCCGCATCCGCTTGACTACAAATGGGCGGTTCGCGGTTCGGCCGGCTAAACGCTTCTCCACACACGGACCGCGGCGTGTAAAGGGAAATGCGGTCCGCAGGTGTTATGATGCGAGATGGCTACACAACGAACGATAAACCTAATACGCGCGCGGCCACAACCCGCACACTCCCCACCTCCAGCTCCTCCACCGTTTTCCCTCCCCGCAGCCGCACACGGTCACCCTCTCCCCACGAGTTTCGCCGCGCGACGTGCATTATGCTCGCGGTGATGGTCCTGCTCCCAGCTGCACCGTCGTGTGACGACTCCGCCGCCGCCGCGCCCGCCTCGCCGTCGGCGTCGGCGCTGGCCAACGCGCTGCCCGCCTCGCTGACGAGCGACAAGTAGCCGTATCGCCCCACCGCGTCGCACCGCTCGTCCGACGCGGCGATGAGCCGCTCGTGGAGGCCCAGTGCGCGATGTATGCGGAAAACCTGGTTTGTGGAGCTCCCGCAACTGTCCTGACAGTCCTGACAGAGTCCTGACAGAGTCCTGACAGAGTCCTGACATAGTCCTGACAGAGTCCTGACAGAGTCCTGACAGAGTCCTGGCGGGGTCCTGACGGCGCACGGTCTTCACAGTGCTCACAAGTGCCTCCGAAGAGACTTCCACCTTCCTTCACTGCAACCCTCCTTCCCCTCCCCCCCAGCAGTGAATGATAGACGCCCAAGTAAACACGGGTCTCCGAGGGTTAGCTCCGTGTACCGGGTTTCCCCTTAACTTCAGAACGCCCCCTCTACTCGGAGCTAATAGACACAGGAGCTGAAGAATACTCTCCGAGGGTTGGACCCGCGTACCAGGTTTCCCCTTAACTGCAAGGACGCCCCCTCTACTCGGAGCTAGTGATACGGGAATACGTGTTGGGGGCACTTGGAGGAACATATCTTTTTTTTGAGCTAGACTTCGATGTTAATAAAACAAGCGAAGGCACACACAACATGACGCCAAACACACGATTGCACGCACCGAGGGAGAAGCGAACGAAAACACGTATGGGAACCTCAGTCGTTTTTTTTTGGACCTTGAATTGGGCGGGCAGCGTCTCAAGATGCACGTCGTTCTCTTGCTCGCGACGCAAGTGGCCGCGCAGGCACCAGCCTCTGCGCCCGCCGCGCCGCCGGTGGCAGCGCAGGCGCCGGCCCCGTCTGCGCCCGCCGCGGCCCCGGCTGCAGCTCCCAAGGCCAAACGGACGCAGCCACTGTCGCCACGGCTCGCCCCCACGCCCGCTGCGTCAGCAGTGCCCCCGCCCCCATTTCGCGCATCGAAGGCCGCGGCCGGGCCAAAGGACGTGGCCCACGGGCACGAGACATCGCGGGACCAGCAGGCGGTCGACAACCTCAATCCGCCCGGCACCAGCCGCATGGAGCACCGCGCGCACATCTCCCAGGACCTGACGACGGAGGCGCCCAAGGACTGGAGGTGCACAGAGGCAGCAGGTGCGAGCGATAGCGGAGATCATGTCGCCGAGAGTTAGGGCGGAGCGATGCACACTGTGGTAGTAACAGTATAAGTAGTAGGCGGCCCTGAATCAAAACTCTCGAATGCATTGGGCCCCGCAGGGGTCGACTACTGCGCCGACCACGCGGCGCTGTGCGACTCGCTCTTCTGCCCCAGCTGCCTCCTCCCTGGCGCGTGCGACTACACCTGCGGCCAGTGCCTCGGGACGGCGCCGGCGGAGCGGCGGAGCCCCTGCTCGCAGACGCTGGCGTCGGCGACGGCGGTCGGGTTTGGCCACGCCGGCAGCTGCAAGGCGTCGCGCTGCAAGGCGCCGCGTCACGGTGCACCCGGTGGGCACTCGGAGGCGTTCCACGGCTCGAGCACTTCGCGCCATTAGTCGATGAGTCGATGAGTCGATCAATCAATTGATGCAGGTGTGCCACGGCTCGAGCACGCCCCTACCTCTCGCGCCATGAATTGATTAGAATGAGTCAGTCAATTCATTGACGAAGGTGTGCCACGACTCGAGCACCTGCCTCGCGCCATTAGTTAATCAGTTATGACTCAATTCATTCATTGATGAAGGTGTGCCACGACTCGAGCACCTACCTCGCGCCAGAGCCAGAGGCCGCTTGCGCCGTCGAGGACTGCCAGGCATGATGTGCGGTCGCTTGGGCGTGGGAAGGGGCCCGATCGTGGAGTTACGGCTGCCGTACTTCCACTGGCAGGCGATGTGCATCGCAAAGCACGCCGGCGGCGAGGCTGTGCACCCGGTGACGGGGAAGGTGGTGGCGGCGAGCAAGCGTAGAGGCGGAACTCACGTATTCGATTCGACCGGCTGTCCGGCTGTCTTCCCACCGCGCCGTCTCGTATTCTCGCCGCCTCGCCGTCTGAGCAGCACACCACACCGGTCGCCGCACAACACGGCATTCTCCCGGCGTCGGTGTGACTCGGCCAGGGGGGTGGGAAAGCGATGTAGGACCTTCCTTAGGTCCGCCTCTCACACCCTCACTGTCTGTGTCCGCGATGTCAGCCTCTACTTTCTCATGCACATGCACATGCACATGCACATGCACATGCACATGCATACATGCACGTATGTGGCCTCTCGCGCACGTAGGCAAGCCTGCCCGCCTGCTCGCACTACTCGTACAGCGCGGAGACCCGCCGCTGCTTCCTCTTCTCCACCTGCCTCGAGATCGAGGAGGACGGCCGACCAACGTCCGTCCACAGCAGTAACAAGGAGATGAGCCGTTGGTAACTCGTGTATCAGGTGGTGGCGACGCGGCACATCCGTCCACAGTTTGGGCAAGGGACCCGTCTCATTGTGGCACTGGAGTCACTCTTTAGGGGGGCGGCGAGGCGGCGTCCTTCGACACGTTTGCCATCGGGCCGCCGCCGCCGCCTCCGCCTCCGGTCGATTGGGAGGATGCGCCGGCGGAGACGGTGAGCGCGGTGGCGCAGCAGGCGGCGCAGGCGGCGGTGGAGAAGGTTGGGGTGCTGTGGAGGTGCCGACGCGCCACTTCTCGCATGGGATGAGTGATGTGGAGATGACAGCAATTGGGGACGAGGCTGATAAGTCACGCGTTGCTGTACCCTACCCCTAACTCTAACCTGACCCTACCCCTACCCCTAGCCCTAGCCCTAACCCTAACCCTAACCCTAACCCTTACCCTAACCCTTACCCTAATGTGCTGTGTGGAGGTCGGCGCGCCACTTCTTCCGCATCAGCGAGGAGTCGATGAATGTGCATTGGGAGGACTCGTTCGGCGAGAGAGAGAGAGAGAGAGAGAGAGAGAGAGAGAGAGAGAGAGAGAGAGAGAGAGAGAGAGCCGAGATGCAGCCGAGATGCAGCCGAGGTACAGCCGAGATAGAGCCTCTGCTCGAGAGTCGTACAGGCGACATCGCCGACGGCCACCTCAACGCGCCGCCGGGGCTCGCCCTCCTCTTTGCCCTCTTCTTCTTCGGCGTGCTCCCCACCGCTATCTCCCCATATCTCCCCAGATCTCCCCAGATCTCCCCATATCTCATCACCGTAGGCGTGCTCCCCACCGCTCTCTTCCTCGTCGCCTGCAAGCGCTGCGACCGTAGAGGCTGAAGACGCACTCTTGTCTCCCAAACAGCGCTCGAGAGGACCTTAGAGGCTGAAGACGCACTCTTGTCTCCCAAACAGCGCTCGAGAGGACCGTAGAGGCTGAAGACGCACTCTTGTCTCCCAACCAGCGCTCGAGAGGACCTTAGAGGCTGAAGACGCATTCATGTCTCCCAACCAGCGCTCGAGAGGACCTTAGAGGCTGAAGACGCATTCATGTCTCCCAACCAGCGCTCGAGAGGACACGCACTCCGCCGCAGTCAGCCGCAGTCAGCCGTACTCTACTCACGCCGGGATCTCACTACTCTGCAATGCACCCTCTTCCCGCCCCGAGGTTGGCGCATCCAGCACGGTAGGCTCTGCGTCCTTCCCTGCCTCCGCCTCTGCTGGAAGTGCCGGCGCGTGCGCGTCCACGTCGCGCTCAAGGAGGAGACGGGCTCGATGCTGCAGCAGGCCAACGCCGCGCGCAGGCGCAGCGCAAGGAGGAGCAGCAGCAGCAGCTGCTGCTGCTGCTGCTGCTGCTGCAGTAGTAGTAGTAGTAGCAGGTAGTAGTAGCAGGAGGCAACTGATAAATGCCCAAGATCGCTGACCCGGCTCCTCCTCGCCCCAGCAGCCCGAAGGCCACCGAAACTCCCTCGCGCGCAAGCTGGGCACGAGCACGCAAGGGAGTGGCGCACGCTCGGCCGGGTGCCTCGGACGACCCCGCACACCTTGAGGGCGCGAGATAGCCGGGAGATGCAGCCGAGATGCAGCCGAGATGCAGCCGAGATGCAGCCGAGATGCAGCCGAGATGCAGCCGAGATGCAGCCGAGATGCAGCCGAGATGCAGCCCCGCGATGGCCGCTCGAGTCCTCCTGTTCACAGCGCGAGCTGTGAACGAGGATGGTCTCCCCCCCCGTCTCTGCCCCGGTCCGGCTAACACACAGCTCGCGCTGCGCCCAGGAGGGCTCGAGACGAGGGTGGAGAGGCTCGCTTCGGTCTTGACCGACCTCAAGACGCAGAGCATCGTCTCCTCCTCGCCGGCCGACCACGAGATTGAGCGCGAGATCGAGGCCGAGAAGCTCAAGGCGCGCAAGAAGATTAGCCGCCGCCGCCGCGCCGCGCGCGTCTTACTAGCAGAGATCTAGCCGAGGTCTAGCCGAGATCTAGCCGAGATCTACAGCCGAGACGGAGGGAGCTCAAGGGGCGCGCGAGAGCGGCTATACAGCCGAGGTCTAGCCGAGGTAGAGCCGAGACCTAGCCGAGACCTAGCCGAGACCTAGCCGAGGTCTGGCCGACACCAGCCGGGATCGAGCCGAGAGGCCGCGAGGAGCTCACAAGGCGCGTGCGAGAGGCGTTGGCGGGCGCTCGTAGTCCGGGCGGCGCGTGGGCGGCGCCTCTTCACGGCTGGCCGGTGTGAACAGGAGCTCAAGGACGAGGCGGAGCGGCTTGGCATCTGCCCTCCGACCCGGCCAGCGGCACATCCCCACAACGTACTGCTCCAATGCGACTAATGAGTGATGACTAGGCATCCCCTCCGACCCGGCCAGAGGCACATCCACAACGTACTGCTCCAGTGCGACCAATGAGTGATGACTAGGCATCCCCTCCGACCCGGCCAAAGGCTCCACCACGCCCGCCGGCGGCCACGCCCCTCTTCGCGGGCTCTGAGGGCGGGGGGGGGTCGCCCTGTTCACACGCCGGCGACTGTGAACAGGGTGGACGCGGGCGGAGACGGCGGGCGGCGCCGTCATCTACATCAACGACGAGACGGGCGTGGCGCAGGTGATGAGACACGATTCTCAAGCAAGTCTCTTACATCTGGCCCATTGTGATTCAAGCGCCGAGACGCGCAGGTCGGAGGGCGAGGCAGGAGAGGCGGTTTCTTCATAGTTGTATCCACGCATTAATTGACAACGAGAGCGGCGGGGCGCAGGTGGTGCCGCCGGGGGATGACGTCACCTCGAACTCTACAAACAAGACGTCGGAGAAGCCTCTCGGACAATAAAGGTCTGGACAAGTTGGTCGATGCCGGCGAGGGGTGATCGGCGCAGTCGGCAATCGCCTCGTCTCAAAACAACATCGGCAGGTCGAGAACAGCGCTCCGCGCGTCTCTCGTCCCCAAGCGGGGGGGGGGGGGGGGGGGCTAGTTCACTCTGACACGCTAGAAGAAATGCTCCCCCCACTCTCTCCGAGGGGATGCCTAGAAGTAAGGTATGTAAAACCTGGTTTGTGGAGCTCCCACACCTTACCTAGAGAGCACGGCATTCGGGGGGCCATGACTCATGCTTTGAGGGCCATGATCTCGGTTCCGCCTTTTTTGTAGATTGTACGGCTCTAGTGGAGAGAATTATAAGGAATCTTTCTGCTCTGGCAGGCAGCTGCATCATTCCCCTTTACTTCAATCAGCTTTGTACACTCAAGTGCTATTACTGTCCGTATAGCTGTCTAGACGCTCCGATTTTGCTGTCTGGACGCTGTCTGGACATTGATCATTGTCTGGACGTTGTCTGGACTCCTGCGCGCCTCACACACACAGTCATCACCTCGCGAGCGGCCGACAAAGTGAGCGCACGACCACCTCCCTCTCACTCACGCTCTGACCGATGCTCAGCCCGTTTGTTCTCGCCGAGAGGGCGCTCAGGCAACCATCGCTGGCCTCTCGGCCGGCTCACGGCCGCTCAAAAGGTCGCGGACCCGCCCGTCGCTTGCCGCCCCTCTCCCAGCCGTTGCCGGCGACGGGATCACGAACCTAGGGCTCAGTTCCGTCTTCCTCCCCCTCGCTCCTGTAGGTAGGCCGCCCCGCGCTGGCGGGAAGAGGCGCGCCGAGCCATCGGCGACGTCCTGGCGAGCTCATGTCCCCCCAAAAGGTCGCACCCGCAGGGTTCGTGATTTCACATGGAAACAGCGAATCGATTTCACTTTCACTTTCACTTCACATTTCATGTGATCACGAACCCTGCGCACCCGCCCGTGGCTCCGCCGTCGGCTCCGCCGCGAGCGGCGACGGTGAGGCCGCCGGGGCTCGCCTATACCGGCTAGTGTGGAGCTCTCAGTGTGGCTGCGTGTTGTACTAGTGATGCTGCACTAGGCGGCCCGTTTTTAGCAAAAAGCAGATACCACATCGCGTGTGGTCGTCGAAAAACCGCATGTTCGCCCGTCTGGGACCTCTTCGTACGGCTCCAAAAACCGCTCCTAAGCCGCCGAACGTCTCGAAGTCGAGCAAGCGCAGGTCGCAATTCTTCTCCCGCGCGAACCGGTAGTCGCCCTTCTTGTAGCGGGCCGTCACAGGTGCCCCCGCCTCCACCTCCCCCTCACTCTCCCCCTCCTCCTCTTCCGCCGCCGCCGCCTCCGCCTCTGCATCCTCCGCCTCCCTCCCCCCCTCCCCC
>NW_005201551.1:74283-78225 GCF_000372725.1 Emiliania huxleyi CCMP1516 | reverse complement strand
ACTGTAACTGAGGTGTGCAGTCGGCTCCATCTCGATGAGCATGCCCCACGCCGAGCGAAGGGTCTTGACGAGTCGTTTGAGCAGGTATTTGTGTCGTGTTGCGTGCTTCGCACGCGGGTTGACCATTGCGGCATCGCCGAGTTCTTCGTGCGGCTTGCCGTTTGGCGCCTTCTTGCCTGACGCCGGGGCTCGAGATGAAGTATTGCGAGCCGCGGGCGTGGAACGCCGCCTTGCGCGCTGCGTCGGACGAGACCTTGGCGCGTCGGCGTGCTTCGGCGCTGGTGGCGGCGGAGCTCCCGTCGCAAAAAAAGAATTCAGGTCTCGGGTTTGACGCATGGGGTCACTCCCGCGAAACTCGGGAACTAGCCGGGGCAGTCGGAGAAGGGGCAACTCCGTGCACTGACGGTCGGCCGTCAGAAAACACGCCTCCGTGGCTCGGGTTACACCAATCCTCGCTACCCAACGCGGCCAAAGGATATCCACCTCGAGAACCTCGAGAGAGAATTCAACGAGCCTCGGCAGAAAAATCTTGACACGCCCTCAGCTCACGTTTGCGGCCGCGGCCGCTGCCCGAGCCGCTGTTGAGCACCATCGCGATGATGTCCGTGCGCGCCTGCTTCGAGAAGCCGTTTCCCTGCCTCCACCGCCGCAAGCCGGGCCTGGCCTACGAGGAGAAGCTGGAGCTGTGGCGCAAGCTCGGCGGCGGCGACCTGGAGCGTGTCCTCGCGAGCGGCGCCGCCGCCCTCCTCGACGCGCAGTGGATCATCCGCCACGCCGAGGCGGGCGGCGTCCTCACCCACCGCCAGGCGCTTCCCAAAGAGGCCTTCCTCTCTTTCGCCGACCTCGTCGAGGCGACCGGCGAGTATGACCTGGCCGTCGCCGCGCTCTCCTACCCGTGGCTGACCAAGGACCACCCCGACCCGCTCGGAGCCAACCTCGCCCGCGTCGCGAGGGCGCTCAAGGCCCTGCTCAGCAGCCATCCCTACGGCATCACGCGGCTCGGCGTCTTTTGGGACTTCGGCTCGCTGCACCAGCACCCCGACCCCGCCAACGGCGTCCTGCGCACCAAGAAGCAGAACGCGCTCTTCAAGCAGGGGTTGGGCTGCCTCGGCACGCTCTACTCCCACCCGCACACGATCGTGCTGCGGCTGACCTCCTTCCCGGACGGCCACAAGGCGGAGGAGCAGGCCGAGGGCACCAACGTGGCAAAGTACTTTGACCGCGGCTGGTGCTTCACGGAGTGCAGCTGGGCGGGCCTGACAAAGGCTGGCGACCTCTCGCTCGACCTCGGCAAGATGCGCGCAGGCGTGGAGTACGACTTCCGCAGCCTCACCGACGACTGCACCCAGGACGGCGGCCGGCGCCCTCCGCTGCTGCCGTCTGCCTTCGCGGCGGAGCTTGAGAAGAAGAGCTTCACCAACGGCAAGGACGACAAGCCGCTGGTGAAGCAGCTGTACGAGGCCGCCTTCGAGGAGCAGTTTGGCAAGGCGACCGAGCTGCACTACTACAACCTCGGCTGGGGCGACGCGGAGGCGGCGCAGCTGGCGGAGGTCCTCGCGAGCGGGGCAGCGCCGCGGCTCGAGACGCTCTGGCTCAGCCTCAACAAGATTGGCGACGAGGGCTGCAAGGCGCTGGCTGCCGCCCTTGGCAAGGAGGGGGCAGCGCCGCGGCTCGAGACGCTCTTTCTCTTCGACAACGAGATTGGCGACGAGGGTTGCAAGGCGCTGGCCGCCGCCCTCAAGGAGGGGGCCGCCCCGAGCTTGAAGGCGCGAGACGCCCCTCCTCGCCACTCGCCCCTCCCCCGCCCAATGCTCATCGGACCTCCCCTCGCGTGCAGACGCTCGAGGTTGACTACCACCAGCCTGAGCTGATGGCCGTGTGCGAGGAGCGCGGCATCTACCTCAGCCGCTGAGCCTCTCCAGCCCCGGCCGGGCGGCAAGGGCGCGGGGCCCGGCGGGACCGCCGTGCGAGCACGGCAGAGAGCAACAGACCCCGCGGCTGCGGAGCACGACGCACAGCGACGGTGCCGGGCGAGATCTTGGTTTTTTTGGGGGGTGGGGGGGGGGATTCTGTCGGCGCACGTGGCTGGGACAGGAGCGCGCCGCGGCGGCGGCAATGGAAATGCGACGGTGGCATACGCGGGGGAACGGGAAGGACCGCGGTGACGGAAATCGGGGGAGGACGCGACCCACCTCGCCACAGACGGTCCCGCGCCTCGCCGCTAAGACGGGGACACGCGCCGCACCGTCCGCTGTGTCCCCGTCTTTGTCCGGAGTGAAAAGTCCAACGCGCTCGTCGGTGGCGGCTTCCTCCAACGTGCGCCGCGCTCGGCGAACCTCGACCGCGCCTTCGGTGGCATGCACTAGGGCATGCAGCTCTTTGCGACAGCTGCTGCTCACACACTCTGCACAGTTGGCACAGCCTACTGTGCGGCTTCCACCAGCTGTCACAGCGATGGGCTCGCCCTCACTGGCCCTCAGTCACTTGTGCTGCGGCTTGTGTGAGCGACACTGCTCGGCGACTGCCGGCACACTGTGAGACCATGGGTGTGAGGTAAAACCACGCTACCAGCGCTTGGTCACATCGGCCCCGAGGTCAGATCCTTCTACTCTGTTGATGACAATACTTGTCTACTGGCTGGAGCCGATGGAACAGGAGGGCCTGGCGCACAACCCCGCTGGTCAACTGAGGACCTGTTGCACGCCTACCGTGAACCACCCCCGCACAGCTCAAAAACGCTGTGCGCGGCAGGCGGCTTGAGCGCGCGCCCTAAGGCCTTCATGTCGCACCCGAGCGTCTCAGCGCCATCCCTGGGCCCTGCGGCAGCGGGCCGGAGCGGTTGAAGGCGACTTGACGCGCCGCGCCTCACGCGCTGCGGCCGCGACGCCGCAGTGCCGTAGCGCCGTCGCTGCGCCAGGCTTCCCCGGCTCTGGGGGCGCGGCGACTCAAATAGCCGCGGTTAGGTGGTGCTGTCCACCAGTATGAACACACCCATGCGCGGCGTGGTCGGTGCCACATATCGCTGGAAAGGTCAGCTGACAAGGGGCAAAACGGGCAAAAGGGAGTTCTGCCATCCCTCACGCTCACCAGCACCGGCCGCACGCTTGCAGGCCACTTCTGAGCGGCTGAGGCAAGTCCTCGTGGTGGACAAGGATGGATCCACGCCGCTTTGCCGGCTCGCGCCGCGCTGCTCGCCTCTCCGAGAGGTGCCTCTCGCCCGCCTGCCCGCCACTGCAGCGAGAGGGAGTTTCTGCCATCCCTCACGCTCACCACGCAGCGCCGGCCGCACGCTTGCAGGCCACTTCTGAGCGGCTGAGGCAAGTCCTCGTGGTGGACAAGGACGGATCCGCGCCGCTTTGCCGGCTCGCGCCGCGCTGCTCGCCTCTCCGAGAGGCGATAGTCGACCTCCGCGCCTTCGCAGTGCGTGCAGCGGCTGGGCGCCAGGCGCGGTGCGGAGGGCCGTGGGGGGCCAAACTGGCTCCTGCTGCTCCCCCCAATGAACACACCAGAGAGGGAGGGCGAGACGATCGAGGGGTCCCGTACCATGCGGAATCGACCCTCTTCAGTGCTCAAGTGCTCAATAAACTCCCTCGCACGACACTGGGCACGCACTGTGCCTCTGTGTTCGTGCGTCGCCCATCTCTCCTGGAGATGACTGCTCTATTTAGTTATACACTGGGCACGGGACTGGCGCGCACTGGCACTAACACAGGTGGCTAACCTCGAAATGTGCACCTTGGATGGCTGCGCTCCCTGTTTCACAGCCATCCTTAATTCGCATGGCTGCAATTACAGGATCCTAGCCACTCCGCCCTCCCAGCACGCGCCATTTTGGCTGCCTTCCAGCCAGCGCAGCCATCCTCCGGCCGATGGCTGCGATGGCTGTGTCCCAGCCATCCGCCCGGCCGCAAGATGGCTGTCATACAGCCGTCGCAGCCATCA
>NW_005201551.1:71391-73964 GCF_000372725.1 Emiliania huxleyi CCMP1516 | reverse complement strand
GAACATGCCCATCCCGCTCAAGCACGCGTACCGCCTCTCCGACCATGAGTACCGCCTCATGATTACTGATTGATGGCTGATCATCATCTACACTAGTCCTCAATGCACAGGCCTGCCGCCTCTCCGACCGGCCGCGCGCCATCCAAAATGGCGCGTCTTGGCGCGTGCTTGCAGGGCGGAGTGGCTAGCTAGGATCCTGCAATTGCAGCCATCCTTATCACGGATGGCTGTGAAACAAGAACGGCCACCGCGTCCCGCGCACGCCCGACGAGGCGCGCGCCTCGGCCTCGTCGAGCGCGCGCGGCAGCTCGGAGAGGCGGTACGCCTGCTCAATTAGCAATGAAGAGATCAGCAACTAATTAATAATCAAGAGGCGGTACTCCTGCTCGGAGAGGCGGCACGCCTGCTTGAGCCGGATGGGCATGTTCTGCTTCACCGCCGCGTCGGTGGCCTCGTCGACCCACCCGCCGCCCCCGCCGCCGCCCACTGACTGGCGGAGCACGTCCTGGTCGCGGTCGAGCGCCTCGACGAGCAAGCCGAGCCGGCGGCGCCTCTCGGAGTACGGCAACCTGCGCACGTCGTCACCGGCGATGACGGCGGCGTCGAACACGTGGAGCGCTCTGGAGGTGTGGTACTAGGCGCGGCAGCCGCATGCCCGCGACGCAATCCCACGTGCCGCGCGAGCCCCACACAAAGGCGGCCCCGCGCGACTGCGCCACGTCGGCGCCGAAGACGAGGCATGGCGCGCAGTCCGAGGCGGAGGGCATCACGACCCAGTCCGCGACGGTGCGGAACATCGACTTTGGGTCGCTCGGTAGCCGCAGCAGCGCGCCGCTCGCCTCCGCCGGCCGCAGGACGCGCGGCAGCTGCTCGCCGCGCTCGAGGGGGGCGTATGCCTCGTCGGGGTGGGAGCAGCGCGGCGGCGGCGGCGGCGCGTCGGGAAGCCTGCACGCGGGGCGGAGAGGCACTGGTCGAGATATGGGGAGAGACGGGGAGAGACGGGGAGAGACGGGGAGAGACGGGGAGAGATGGGGAGAGATGGGGAGAGATGAGGCAGCCTCCAGGCGGAGAGGCACTGGTCGCGCGTCGCGGACTGGTCGCACGAGCGCGACCCTTTCTCGCGCATGTACGCGACGAGCCGGCGGAGCGCGCGCCTAGGGTGAGGGTGAGGGTGAGGGTGAGGGTGGGGGTGGGGGTGAGTGAGGGTGAGGGTGAGGGTGAGGGTGAGGGTGAGGGTGAGGGTGAGGGTGAGGGTGAGGGTGAGGGTGAGGGTGAGGGTGAGGGTGAGGGTGAGGGTGAGGGTGAGGGTGAGGGTGAGGGTGAGGGTGAGGGTGAGGGCGAGGGCGAGGAAGAGGGCGAGGGTCAGGGTGAGGGTGAGGGTGAGGGTGAGGGTGAGGGTGAGGGTGAGGGTGAGGGTGAGGGTGAGGGTGAGGGTGAGGGTGAGGGTGAGGGTGAGGGTCAGGGTCAGGGTGAGGGTGAGGGTGAGGGTCAGGGTCAGGGTGAGGGTCAGGGTGAGGGTCAGGGTGAGGGTCACATATTTTTGACGTGTGTGTAGTCTATACAGTCTGTACACCGGCGCCAGTGCCGTCAGTGCCCACGCGAGAAGCGCTACTGCCTGTTTGTTTGCGCCTTGTCCAGACTGGCTGGGCGCGGGTGGTTCACGGTTGGCGTGCAACAGGTCTAAGGGTCCTTCCCCTTTAAGCATTTAGGCGACTGATACACCGTCGCAGCGCTACCCGCTAGCTCGTTGCTGGAGCGAGATTGTCACCATCGTTGTGATATGTTCCATGCACTGCTTTCTTCAGAGCCCGCCCTCCACCCACCGGAAGGCCTGAGCCTCGGAGGCCAGCAGCGGCTGCACCGTCCCCACCACCGCACTGAAGGTGGGAGGCCCGACGCTCGGACGCGTGCCAAGCTCGGAGAGGGCACACGCGCCCGAGTCGAGGTCCCACTCCCATGAGACGCACCTAGGGAAGGTCACGGGGCTGCTCTGTGCACGCAAGACACGCACCTCTATCGCACCTCGAGCGGCATATATGCCACGGCTGCGCGCAGAGTGGCGTGGGGGTACCCCTCTGTACCACAGATCTCGGATACATCTGCGCCACGGCCGCGCGGCGCACGCTGCGCAGCACGCGAGCCAACAGCGGATCGCGGCGCAGCGCGACGGCACCGCGCGCAGCGCCTAGGAGGTATACGGGGAGATGTGGGGAGATGTAGGACTCGATATGGCGAGGTATGGCACCACGCGCAGCGCCGTCTTCGCGGCCGCCTGCGCGAAGCGGTAGACCTACACGCAAGGCCGCGCGGCGGCGAGCGGCGCTGCTCACTCTCTGGCGCGGAGCGGCGCACGTCGCGCGAGATACGGGGAGATATCGGGAGATGCGGGGAGCGGGAGATACGGGGAGATACGGGACACGGAGCGGCGCACGTCCCGCGAGATACGATGAGATATCGGGAGATGCGGGGAGATACGGGGAGATACGGGGCGCGGAGCGGCGCACGTCGCGCGAGTCGCGCAGCACGCCCCTTCCCTCCCTCCGCGCCGCGGCGTCCAACAGCGCCCGCCCCCA
>NW_005201551.1:60323-70873 GCF_000372725.1 Emiliania huxleyi CCMP1516 | reverse complement strand
GGGCGACGCTCCGCCCAGTCGTGATGCCGCCCGGCGGGGCCGCGCCTGTTGAAGGAACGTTGAAGCCGCGTGTGGGAATGCTGCGGCGCTCTGGCAGGACGGCTGTCTGTCAGATCTCACTCGCCAAGCAGCGCGCAGAGGGAGGCGCACGTGTGTGCGTGTGTGCGTGTGTGTGTGTGTGTGTGTGTGTGTGTGTGTGTGTGTGTGTGTGTGTGTGTGTGTGTGTGTGTGTGTGTGTGTCTGTGTATGTGTATGTGTATGTGTGTGCGCGTGCGCATGTGTGCGTGCACGCGCGTGGGCGTGTGCTGTTTATACCTCTCTCGCCGAGCAGCTCATATCTCCCCATATCTCGGCACATCTCCCCGTATCTGAGGTACAGACCTCTCTCGCCGAGCAGCTCGCAGAGTGTGCCGACTCCCCCCTCCCCCTCCTCCTGCTTGGCGGCGGCCGGCGTGGCATCCGACGCGCACCCCTCGCGCAGGTACGCCTCGTACGACGGGAGCAAGTTGCGGAAGGAGGGGTCGAGCCGCCTGCCGTCTGAGATATGGCGAGATATGGCGAGATATGGCGAGATAGGGTCGAGCCGCCTGCCGTCTGAACAAGGGAAGGCGAGGGAAGGCAAACTTCTCCACACGAGGGTGGTGGGGCGAGGGCCAGGCTAGTCCCTCGTGACTCCACGTCTAGACGACGGGAGCCCCGCGGTATTGGAAGTGCAAGGCCCAGTGCGCGTGAGTGAGTGAGGTGTGTGTGTGTGTGTGTGTGTGTGTGTGCGTGTGTGTGTGTGTGTGTGTGTGTGTGTGTGTGTGTGTGTGTGTGTGTGTGTTGTTGTTGTTGTTGTTGTTGTGTGTGTGTGTGCTGAATACGCCACCATCAGGGCGTGAAGACAGCACCGCGCCATGTCGAATCATATCGCATTCGTACGAGGGGAGGGACGAGTGCAGTGAATACAGCGGAGCACAGCTGGGACACAACGGAAGACACATCCTCCCTCCGTGCCTCCGAGAGCTACTTCGAGACCACACGAGTGCGTATTCCGCTTCCAGAGGGGCAAAAGGGCCATCCCACCCATAGCAACGCGAGATATGGGGGAGATACGGGGAGATGTTCCGCTTCCAGGGGCAAAAGGGCCATCCCACCCATAGCACCGCGAGATATGGGGGAGATACGGGGAGGTGATCCGCTTCCAGGGGCAAAAGGGCCATCCCCCCCATAGCACAGCGAGATATGGGGGAGATACGGGGAGGTATTCCGCTTCTAGGGGCAAAAGGGCCATCCCCCCCATAGCACCGCGAGATATGGGGGAGATACGGGGAGATGTTCCGCTTCCAGTGGCAAAAGGGCCATCCCACCCATAGCACCGCGAGATATGGGGGAGATACGGGGAGATATTCCGCTTCCAGGGGCAAAAGGGCCATCCCCCCCATAGCACCGCGAGATATGGGGGAGATACGGGGAGATATTCCGCTTCCAGGGGCAAAGGGCCATCCCACCCACAGCACAGCGAGATATGGGGGAGATACGGGGAGATATTCCGCTTCTAGGGCCGGCGCGCCGCTCTAGCGTGCCGCCGCCGCCGCCCTCCCCGGCGCTGCCCTGCGGCTCTGGCCGGCGCCCCGCTGGCAACTGGCCACAAAGCTCGCTCGGCCTGCTCGCGAGATACAGCCGAGATAGAGCCGAGATCGAGCCGAGGTAGAGCCGAGATCGAGCCGAGATCGAGCCGAGGTAGAGCCGAGATCGAGCCGAGATCGAGCCGAAGTAGAGCCGAGGTGGAGCCGAGGGAGAGAGCCGAGAGAGAGCCGAGGTGGAGCCGAGATCGAGCCGAGATCGAGCCGAGATCTCGGGGGTGTTGCCTGCTCGCGACGGCGCACGGCAGCCGGACCGCCTCGCGCACGCGGGAGAGCGCGCGCCTGATCCCGGCCGATCTCGGCTGATCTCGAGCAATCTGGGTCGGCGGCTTGGGCGGACGCGCGCGCGCCGCTCGGGCGTCATGTCGCCCGCCACGCCGCACACGTCATTCTCCCACTGAAGCATCGCTGCGTCAACCTAAAAGCACACCTCGCCCGCGCGTCGATCAGGGCAAGGTCAGGGCAAGGTCAGGGCCGAGGTCGGGGTGGGGTCGGGGCGACCTCGGGACCTCGGATGGCCTCTAGAGAGTGACATCTGGCGATCTCGGGTGATCTCGGGTGATCTCGGGTGATCTCGGGTGATCTCGGGTGATCTCGGGTGACCTCAGTCGAGGCTAGCCGATTGTCAGAGTGACAGAAAGAGTGGGGAGATGCGGGGAGATGCGGGGAGATGCGGGGAGATGCGGGGAGATGCGGGGAGACGCGGGGAGACGCGGGGAGATGCGGGGAGATGCGGGGAGATGCGGGGAGATGCGGGGAGATGCGGGGAGATGCGGGGAGAGAGCGGCGCCCTCTTCTTGCTGTGGCCCGCGACGAGGGGCGGCGACGTGGCGCCGACATAGCGGATGTACTTTGGCGAGCACTCGGCGTGCTCGCACTGAAAGGCGGCGCACGGGTCGCGCCACCGGCGGGCAACCTGATATGGAGAGATATGGAGAGATGTGGGGAGATCTGGGGAGATATCCCTGTGTGTGATGGAAGGCGGCGCACGGGTCGCGCCACCGGCGGGCAACCTATCTCCCGGCCGATCTCGGGCTGATCTGGGGCTGATCTGGGGCTGATCTGGGGCTGATCTCGGGCTGATCTCGGGCTGATCTCGGGCTGATCTGGGGCTGATCTGGGGCTGATCTGGGGCTGATCTCGGGCTGATCTGGGGGCTGATCTGGGGGCTGATCTCGGGCTGATCTGGGGGCTGATCTCGGGGCTGATTTGGGGCCGCACGGACGCAAACCCTGGGAGGAATCGGACTCAATGAATTGGGGGCAAACACTGGTGCCCCCCCCCCCCCCCCTCCCCCCCGCCCCCGCCTACCCTCGGACGGCCTCTTCAGCTGCTCCCGCGTGTGTTGGCTCAGCGTGAGGGCGGAGTGACCAGCGAAGTGACCGCGCGGAGTAGCCTGGCGCCTCTCTCCTACGAACGGCGCCGAGATCTCTCTCCGTATCTCGCCATATCTCGCCATGCCATCTCCCCACATCTCCTACGTGCGGCGCGCGAGCCTCGAGCGCCACCTCGCTCGCCGACGCGTCGAAAGCGCCTACGCCACACGCACACACGCTCGCGCGCGCTGCAGCCGGCAACCACCAGCAGCGTACTTACGGCGTTCGAAGCGTCGCTTGCCGCTACTACTACCCACCCGCTGCAGCCGGCAACCACCCGCCCGACGGCGCTGCTGCAGTTGCTTAGGTGTGGGGACAAGCGCAATGGCACGGTTGCGATAGCCGAGGCCGTGAAATGCAGTCCGGTGCGTGCGTCCTCTCGAGTGTGCGACTTGATGTGGGGAGATGCGGGGAGATGTGGGGAGATATCCCGCATCTAGGCGCCGAGATATGGGGAGATATGGGGAGATATGGGGAGATGTGGGGAGATGTGGGGAGATATCCCGCATCTAGGCGCCGGCGCGGTGGTAGTGCAGCTCGAAGTCCCAAGGGTTGAGGCCGCCTGAGCTCGAGGTGATCTCGGGTGATCTCGAGGTAATCTCGAGGTAATCTCGAGGTGATCTCGGGTGATCTCGGGTGATCTCGGGTGATCTCGGGTGACCTTCGGTGACCTCGGGTAAACTCGGGTGATCTCGGGTGATCTCGGGTAAACTCGGGTGAACTCGGGTGATCTCGGGTAAACTCGGGTGATCTCGGGTGATCTCGGGTGATTCTCCCAACGGGCTGATGCCGCCTGGCCCTCCCGCTTGGTTCAGCGAGTCCGCCGCGCTTTGGACGCGGCTCCGGCCAAACGACTCAAGCGCCGCGCGGGGCTGTACCTGCGGGGAGATGTGGGGAGATGTCGGGAGATGTGGGGAGATGTGGGGAGATGGAGCGCCGCGCGGGGCTGTGCCTGCGGGGAGATATGGGGAGATATGGGGAGATGTGGGGAGATGTGGGGAGATCGAGCGCCGCGCGGGGCTGTGCCTGCGGCGCTCCGCGAAGGCCAAACGTCGTGCAGGACACCCGCGCGGCGGACTACGGCCGTCTGCTGCTACGGCTGCTGTGCAAGACATGGCGCGTGTGCGCTTGTAGCCGGGCACTGCTCGGGCTGCACTGCTACGGTTTGCACGCTGCAGCCTAGACCTATGCTAGGCTGCTTCAGCGCGGCAGCCGGGCACTGCTCGGGCTGCACTGCTAGGGGTTGCACGCTGCAGCGGGGCACCGCTAGGCTTGCGCACTAGAGCCAGGCACCCACAGAAAGCAGCAAGGAGGCGCGCCTCGCTTGCGGGTGAGGTTGCGAGCCTACGGCGATGAGATGTGGGGAGATATGGGGAGATATGGGGAGATATGGGGAGATAGCGGTGGGGAGCACGCCTACGGTGATGAGATATGGGGAGATATGGGGAGGGGAGATATGGGGAGATATGGGGAGATATGGGGAGATGTTGCGAGCCTACGATGAGATGCGACGAGATTTCTCTCTCCCAGTGAGCACACAGATCCGATGAGGAGCACGGCAGAGCACTCCGAGCATATCGCGTGGAGACACAGGCTGCGAGACAGAGCTGCGCCAGACCTCGAGTGTGGCGAGTGCAGCCCGAATGCAGCTGAACACGCGTCCTCTCGAGTGTTGGTTGGAACGTGGGACCTCATCACTCTGCCAGGGTGTGTGGCAGCCCAGTTGGCTAGCTGTGCGTGTCTAGCCTGCGCGCCTGTGGTGTGTCGTGTCCCTCCATAGCGGGGCCGTCCCTCCGCCTCACTTGTGTCCCACTCGTACGGGTGTCGGTCTCTGGCAAGCGCTGTGCTGTTTCCGCCTCTCTACCTACACCTACCCTACCTTTCGATACAGGGGATGCGGTTCTGCCTCTCCGTCTTCTCGGTATCTAGGACTGCGAGCCGCCGCGGGACCGCGCAGCTTGCCGAGCAGCAGGCTGGCGCGCCTGCAGGAAGGCTCCGAGAAGGGTCCCGGAAGGTTCCTGGAAGGGTGCACGAGATCTGGCGCAGGCCGGGGAGGCCGACCGCAGTGAGGCCCCGAGAAGCGAAGGCTTCCGAGGCGCCGTGGGAAGCGGATGGCACTTGCAGCCACACTCGGCCGTGCACTGGGTGTGGGTGGCATATACAAGTCTGGGACGCGGCACACTCCGGAAAAGAAATCCGGCGATGCCCTACTCCACACTGCTGTGAAAACGTCCCGAGCCAATACTGTGACCGGGTGGCAGATGCCTGTGAATCCCCGGACCACGGCTACGCAGCATGGCCCAGCTGCTATATCTCGTCACAATCTCGGCGTTGAGCTCACGAGAGGAGCGACGGGTTGTAGTTTGGGACGATGGCGGGCGAGAGGGAGACGAGGGGCTCGCTCAAGTTTGGGCGAAGGCAGGCGAGCCTACAGCCCGCGACACACACAGCCTAGCGGCCGAGATGCAGTCGAGGTGCGGCCGAGGTGCGGCCAAGGTGCGGCCGAGGTGCGGCCGAGGTGCGGCCGATATGTAGCCAAAGTGCAGCCGAGATGCGGCCGAGGTGCGGCCGAGGTTGCTCGAATAGTTGGCTCAGACTGACTCGTGTCGAGTGCAGGACTAGCGAGCTCGCGCTCGGGTGTGTGTGTCGGATGTGTCTCATCTTAGCGGCCGTGTGTGTCGGGTGTGTCTCATCTTGGCGGCCGAGCCAGCGAGGCCAGACGACATTGTGCAGCGCCGTGTCGATGTGCAAGAAGGCGCTCGCCGCGGGGAGCGATGAGCCGCCTCCCGGCTCGAGGCGGTCGAGCAGGTAGCTGAGTAACGCGCCCGCCTCGCGCGTCGAACCCGCTCCCGCGTCGCCTGTGAGACATTCGTGGGCGTTTGCCGTGTGGACGTGTCGTGGACGTGTCGTGGTTGTGTGACGCCATCTGACGGCATCGCTGGCTACACTTTGATGTCCGTGCGCCTTCACTCGGCATATGGGCAAGGCTCGGCAAGGTGAGTGTGGCATTTCCGATCGCCGCACCACGCGTCCTGTTGAAGGTCGGCTTGCGCTTGTTGTGTCGGTAAAAGTGGGGCATAAAGTCGAGCTGCTCGCGGAAAGCAATCTCCTCCGAGTGATGCAACGACGAGACGACGAGCTCGAGCGGCGGCGACCCGCTCGGCGAACGCTGGGCCCAGCCTGAGTGCGGTCGGTGCATGATTGATGCTGAACCGGCACCGAAAAGAATTTAAACAAGACAACTCTCTCTCACAGCAGACAGGCTCGACACAGGTGCGAACTGGCGCGTGCTAGTACTATCACCGGCACACAAAAGAATTCTCGGAGATTCGAGCGCACGACACCGGGTACGGGACTGGCACTGCAGCACCGAAAAGAATTTTACAACAAAAGCCGGTCGCACAACACGATTCACGCGACAGGCAAGGCACGGGCGACGGCAGAGCTTCCTGAGAAGCCGTCGTCCTCCGAAAAGAATTTTAACAAAGAAAAAAGTGGATAAAGCGCAGTGTTCAGAAAGTGCGTACACGTGAACACCGAAAAGTAGAGGATAGGCACAGGCATCAAACCAAACGATACATGCTAGGGTGCGTGTGAGGGTCAGAGGCGAGCGTTTGGAGCTCCTCAAGCGCCTCAGTAAAGCCGAAGCAGGAGGTGGCGTCAGCTCCTGCGCTGGGCTCCTGCGGTTCAACGCCATCCACCTCGCTTGCAGACGCGGCCTTCGAACGACCCGCGAAAGCCGCGCGCCGCCTCGAGCAGAACAGATGCCGTAACACCTAGGCGCGGGACCGTCTGTCTGTGGCGAAGTGGGCGCGCCTCCGATTTCCTCAACTCAGCCTCCCCCTCTTGCCCTCTAGCCCTACTACAAGTCCCCCGACCAGCGACCTGTCGTTGTGCTCAAGTGCTCAAGTGCAAACTCTCTCAAGTGCTCAACAAGTGGTTTGTCGCATGATTGTCGGGTGGAGGGGCAGGTAGGTTGCACTCACCTAAACTACCGCACACGTGCACTGGGCCTTGCACTTTGAATGAGAATCCGTGGGGCGCTCCTCGCTGCCCGTGGCTAGTTGCCCTTGATTGCGAGCGGCCACAGAGGTGGCGCGGCATCAGGTCCCATGAGCAGGGAGAGAGCGCAGCGAGAGCGCCGCGCATGAGGAGCGAGGGCCAAGCGCGCTCGCGAAAGTAGGCGGCGAAAGCGCGCACCAGCTGAAGTGCAAGTTTGGTGTTCACAGCAGCGGAGGCTGAGTGAAGACCGCATGCGATGTGCGCGAGGGCACACGAGAGGGACTCAGGAGAGGTATCCGTGAGTATCCTACGATAAACTAGTGAACTACCACGACATCCCAATCGTTATCGGCAGAGAATGTTTGTATCGCGCGCCTTGCGGGGGGGGCGCGGAAAAGAGGAACCTCTTAGCGCCATCGCCACGGTGCTGCATGCAGCGCCGGGCGACGACGGCTTACCGCCTCCCGGTCCCCCTCGGCACACCTCCGCTGCTCAATGTTTGACGGCTCGAACCCGTGAAGCTTCCCCGTGCGCGGGTTACCCCGCACACGGGTCAGCCTGCCAGCCACGTATCCACGCAAGCGTGGTCCGCGTGCATGGCATACAGGCGTCCGCCAGACAGCGCAGAGGCTAGGCGACCGGGGAAGGACTAGCTCAAGGGCAACACAGCGTCACCAGCCGTTGGCGCGCAGAACGAGTCTGCGGCCCCCGGTTGGGACGAGTGCGCGACGCGGACGAACCGCTCAATGTGGCCGGCAGCTCGCGCTGCCGGCGGGGTTGGTTGGGGAGAACCGGCACGGGGATGGCCGGCCTCCCCGGAGGGGTCGCCCCCTGGAGGGGCCCCAAAGGGCCCCCCGGGGGGGCGGGGGCCCCCGCCCCGAGGGGCGGGGGCGGGTCCTTCCGTGTCGCTCCCCTCGTCGGGAGTGTCCGTCGGGATGGTGTTGTCCGCCCACTCGGCAGCGTTTGAGCCTCTGTCACCTTGCCTGCCGCGAGCAGCTAGCTCGTCGACGTAGTCGTTCCATTTGTTGCCGCTGTGACCCGCCACATGCCTCCACGTCACGGTGTGTTTGGCGCGAAGGCGTCGCCAGAGGGAACGAAGGCGCTCCGCTAGCTGTCTGTTCGTTTTGGGGGTCACCCTCCCCATCATGCACGCCGCCGCGTACTCGCTGTCGGTCCGCACTACTCCGCGTGAGCCCGCTCGTTGCGGTGACGAGGACAGGAGAGCCCGGAGGAGCTCGGCTAGGGCGGTTAGTTCCGAACCTGGTTTGTGGAGCTCCCGCACCTTTCCTAGAGAGCACGGCATTCGGGGCCATGATGTCGGTTCCCCACCGGACTTTTTTTGTAGTGGAGCGAATTAAGGAACCTTTCTGCTGTAACCAACACTGACATCGCTCTCCTCTATTCAGACCAGATGGTGAGTCTTAACTGTAAATTACCGTCAAAAAGCTGTCAGAACGGCTGTCAGAACACTGTCAGAACGTTGTCAGAACGCTGTCAGAACGCTGTCAGAACGCTGTCAGAACGCTGTCAGAACGGCCAGGTCTCTGTCAGAACAGGTGCGGGAGCTCCACAAACCAGGTTTCCGCCGTGTTGTTGGTATGCCTGCGCGCGCCGAGGTAGGCTGGGTGCGCCGCCGAAGTGACAACTGGCCCGTAGCCCTCGCTCGCCAACGACGCGCCCCTATCGCCGATTGCGTCGCCCCCGATGAGTACTGTATAGGCCCACCCTGCTTTCCCTAGGTCTTCCGACCCGTCTGTGTATGCCACCCAGTCGGGCGGGCGTCGTTGCGCCTGCTCTGCCAGTTTTTTCGGTGATGGCGCTTCCAGTGCTCGAGAATCGTCAGCGACACCCGTTCTCAAACGAATGACGCGCGACGCTGTCAACGGCGCGCGCCCATGCCGCCGCACGCGCCCGAGAGGCGCTGCAGAATCTGATCGAGAGCGCCCCTCCCTCCCGGTGTGCACAGGCACGTGCGCCGTCGTCCCGCCCGGCGGCGCCAACAGCAGCAGCAGCGAGCCCTTCAGCGAGGAGGAGGCGGGCACCAGCACCTTCATGGTGGGCGTGGTCCTCTCAGTCATCGCCGACGTGATCATCGCCGTCTCGCTCAACGTGCAGAAGACGGCGCACATGCGCAACGAGGGCGCCGACGGAAAGCCCGTCAAGGGCATGCTCAAGCTGCCGCTCTGGTGGCTCGGCCTCCTGCTCAATGTCGGAGGCGAGCTGGGCAACATGCTCGCCTACGGCTTTGCGCCCGCCTCGGTCGTTGCTCCAGTCGGGTCGGTGGGCGTGGTCGCCAACGAGGTGATCGCTGTCCTCTTTCTCAAAGAGCCGTTCCGCTGGCGGGATGCCGCTGGGCTGGTCGCCATCGTCGGCGGCGTCGTGCTCATCATCGTCGCCGTGCCGGAGGATCCGGTGGACCTCAACGCCGTCGTGCTGCAGCGCGAGTACTACGCGCGCCCGGCGGCGTACGGCTACCTGATTGGGCTCTGGTGCGCCGTCGTCCTCTTCCTCGTCCACGTCGAGCCTCGGTACGCCCAAAAGAGCGTCCTGGTCTGGCTTCTCCTCTGCTCGATGATCTCCTCGACGACCGTCATCGCGGCGCGCGGCTTCTCCTCCATGCTCACGCAGGCGGTCGGCGGCGACTGCGCCGGCGCGCACTGCGTCGGCGACGAGCTCTTCCCCCCGTGCCGCCTCACCCTCGCCCACTACCTCTTTTGGGTCCTCCTCGCCATCATTGTCACCACCGCAATCTGGTCCGCCTACTTCCTCAACAGGGCGATGATGATCTTTGGCAACACCGAGGTGGTGCCCGTCTACTACTGCACCTTCACCCTCGCCTCCATCGTCGGCGGAGGGGTCTCGCGCGATTCGGCGTGTGCCGCAACACATGCCAGCCGCGCCTCCTCACACGCCTCCTCTGCGGAGTCTGCCCTCTAGGTAGTGTACCGCGAGTTCAGCGGCATGCCGTGGCAGCAGTGGCTCCAGTTCCTCGCCGGCGTGGCGCTCGCCCTCGGGGGCGTGCTCGCCATCACCTCTGGGCGAGGCAAGTCCGCGCGCGGAGGAGGCGCAGTTCTGCCAGAGCCGTCCGAGCAGGAGCAGCCGGCCGAGCTGCCGGCTCCCGAGGCGGGAGGGGGGCGTCGCGCGGAGAGGCTGGCGAGGGCGAGGGCGCACAATCAGGCGCGCCCCTGCTCCTTTCCCTCCACCGCGTGTGCACGTGGCGCGTGGAGTGAGGTGTGCTCGCCTCACCCCTCACCTTTTCCCTCGGCACAGGCGCGGCGCCCCTTCGCGCGCCTCTCGTCGGAGGAGAAGGCGGCCGAGCTGCGGCGGCAGTCTCGCGGCTCGTTCGCCGCGCCCGTCGGCGGGATCGGCTCGGCGCACTCCTCCTTCCGCCGCGACGACCGCATCCACACAGACTTGCGCGCCTTGCTTGACGAGACGGAGAGCGAGATCGCCGCGGGGGAGCACATTGCCGCCGCGTACCGCTTGCGCGACGCAGCCTCGTCCACCCCCCAACCCGTCGCGCTGGTCACGGCCGGGCTGCGCCGAG
>NW_005201551.1:32453-60223 GCF_000372725.1 Emiliania huxleyi CCMP1516 | reverse complement strand
CTCCCCGGCCTGCGCCAGATCTCGTGCACCCTTCCAGGAACCTTCCGGGACCCTTCTCGGAGCCTTCCTGCAGGCGCGCCAGCCTGCTGCTCGGCAAGCTGCGCGGTCCCGCGGCGGCTCGCAGTCCTAGATACCGAGAAGACGGAGAGGCAGAACCGCATCCCCTGTATCGAAAGGTAGGGTAGGTGTAGGTAGAGAGGCGGAAACAGCACAGCGCTTGCCAGAGACCGACACCCGTACGAGTGGGACACAAGTGAGGCGGAGGGACGGCCCCGCTATGGAGGGACACGACACACCACAGGCGCGCAGGCTAGACACGCACAGCTAGCCAACTGGGCTGCCACACACCCTGGCAGAGTGATGAGGTCCCACGTTCCAACCAACACTCGAGAGGACGCGTGTTCAGCTGCATTCGGGCTGCACTCGCCACACTCGAGGTCTGGCGCAGCTCTGTCTCGCAGCCTGTGTCTCCACGCGATAGCTAGGAGTAATGTGCCGGGCCCCTCATCGGGTCGGTGTGCTCTTTTGGAGAGAGAACCCCCCCCCCTTTTGGGGACCCTCCCCCTCCCCCCCCCCCCTCGCTCACCCCCCCCCCCCCTCCCGTCTCATCGTGTGTGTGCAGGTCTCGCCCGTGGAATGCGTGGGACACCTCCGACGCCGCCGTCTCCCCCGCCGGCATCGCCGAGAAGCGGGACGAGAAGTGGGCGTCGGGGGGCGGCGGTCCGCCCGCCGAGAGCACGGAGGTGAGCAGCAGCAGCGAGCCGTCGTCTGAACCGCGGGCGGCAGCAGGCGAGCCCTCGAGCGAGCCCGCTGGCGGTGGAACCGCGGAGGCGGCCGAGCTCAAGTCGGCGCTCGCGGCGACGGCGGAGGAGCTGGCGAACGCGCAGGCCACGATCCGCGCACTGGAGGCGAGGCTGTCGTCGGCTTGAGCCTCTTCCTGTTGCTCCCTCCTCCCCGCCGCCCCATGGGCCCGCGGCGCGCCCGTGGGGAGACGGGGAGGAGAGGCGAGGCACGGCCAGGAACCGGCTTTAGATGGGAGCCTGCTCTCACCGGACACCCCCGCGCGAGCGTGGCCTGTACACCATGCACACCAGGCGCAGTCCGGCCCCGTCCCCGAGCCGTGACTTGGTCTTGCATCTTTCGTTTGACGCAATAAATTTTGCGTTCTTCGTCTCTATATCATGCAAACTGCAATGCCTTCGGCGCTCCCACGCGTCTCTCAGACCCGCCCATGTGCGCTGTGGCCTGTCGCTGGGTCCGCCTCCTGACGAGTGTCGACCGGACGATCGATAACACGGTGAAACACGCGCCGAAAATGCGTCTAGGGCTAATCCATGTCGTCCATGCTCGGCGACGGCGCCGTGACCGGCACCGGCACCGCGGCGGTTGGGCGCGTCGTCGGCGCCGAGGCAGCCGCGGCGGCGGTCGGCGCGGCCCGCCCTGCGTCCATCTCGGCGACCTTGGCCTGCAACTCCGCAAGCTTCTGCTTGAGCTCGACTTCGCGCTGCAACGCCTATGGCGGGAAGCGCGCGCCGTCAGTGCCGAACTCCCCCCCTCAAGACGCCCACCGCCGTCGCCTCCCCCCGAACCTCCATCTCGCGCTGGAGCGCCGCGAGTCGCGCCTCTGCGGCGGCCGCTTGGGGGTACTCGGAAGCCGGTGCGCTGCGCGCCGCAGCGTCGACGGAATATGCAACCCGATCACCGGCGGCGGCAACGGGGACGGCGGCGGCAGGGGCGGCAGCCGCGGCCGGGGTAGCTGCCGCGGCGGCTGGCGCCTCAGCCTCGCCCATGCCTGGCTTTCTCGCCCCGCGCATTTGCATGCGCTGAGGCGTGGGCCTCGCGCGCGGCGCCGCCGCCGCGTCCACGACCTCGGCCTGCGCTGCGCCGCCGCCGCCCGCCGCGCCCGACGCGGCTGCCCCGCCCGCCGCCGCCGCCGCGGCCGGCTTCTTCTTGCCGTACAGCAGCTCCATCAAATCGGCGTCTGACTCTGCCCCCGCCGCCCCCGCCGCCGCCTTGCCGGCCGCTGCGCCGCCAGCCGCACTGCCACCCGCGACCGGCTCAGAAGCGGCAGCCGTGGCGGCGGCGGCCTGGCGGCGGCTGACAACAGACTCACCGCGTGCGAAGCCGCGCTGCTGCTGCGCCGCTTGCGCCGCTTGCTGCTGTGCGGCGGCCGCCGCACCCTGCGTCAAACCTGCATCCGACTCTGCCCCCGCCGCGCCCGCCGCCGCCTGCCCCGCTGCCGCCTGCCCCGCCGCCGCCGCCGCCGTCTTCTTCTTGCCGTACAAGAGCTCCATCAAGTCAGGCTCCGCCGCGCCGCCGCCCGCCGCCGCACCGCCGGCCGCGTCGCCGCTCGCGCCGCCACCAGCTGCCGCCGCCGCGCCGCCGGCCGCCTTTTTGCCGTACAGCTGCTCGAGCAGCGCTTGCATCTCGTCCTGCTTGCCGCCAGCCGTCGCGGCCTGCGTTGCGCCGCCGCCGCCTGTCGCGCCCGAAGCGGCTGCCCCACCCGCCGCCGCGGCCGCCGGCTTCTTCTTGCCGTACAGCAGCTCCATCAAATCGGCGTCTGACTCTGCCGCCGCCGCGCCCGCCGCCGCCTGCCCCGCCGCCGCCGCCGTCTTCGTCTTGCCGTACAAGAGCTCCATCAAGTCAGGCTCCGCCGCGCCGCCGCCCGCCGCCGCGCCGCCGCCCGCGCCGCCGCCCGCGCCGCCACCGGCGGCCGCCGCCGCGCCGCCGCCCGCCTTTTTGCCGTACAGCTGCTCGAGCAGCGCTTGCATGTCCTCCTGCCTGCCGCCCGCCGTCGCGCCTAGAGTGCGGAGGAAGCGGCGGTGCGAAGCGGCTGTGGGAGCGGGTGAAGGGAAGGGGGGGAGGGGGGCGGCAGCGCACCTGTGGCAGCGGCGGCGGCGCCCCCGGCAGCTCCCGCCGCGGCGGTGGCTGCAGCACCTGGCGTGCATTGCGTCTGCGGGTGAGGGTGTGTGGGGAGGGGAGTGCGGAGGGCACGGCGGGGGTGGAGGAGCGCGTGGCGAGGCGCGGGGGGTGGGGCGGGAAGGGGGGGCAAAGGAGGCGTGGGGTGTGGAGGCGGCGGGGTGGTGGTGGCGGCAGGGGGGGAGGGAGCGGGGGCCTTTCTGCGCCGCCACGAGGCTGCTCAGCTTGGCGACGCAATCGTCGAAGGTCATCTTGCCGCTGTTGACTTGGTCGACGACGGCGTTGATGGTCTTGAGCGGCACGCCTGCCGGGAGGGGGCGAAGGGCGCAGGGCTGGGCAAGAGCTGGGGAGAGGGGTGGGGGAAGTGAGGCCGGCGGCGAGGACAGCTTGCGAGGGACCGGTGGCCAAAACTGCCGTGTGCTGCGCTCGTGTTCGAATCGGTGTGGGCGCACTCCCGAGGGAGGGCGAGCGCCGCGCGGCTGGCTCGGCAGCTGACACTGCGGGCCCGCCCGAGCCCACCGGCACGGGAGTCGGTATCGGCGTCGGCGCTGGCGCCGGCGACAGGCGCGGCACCCGGAGCCGCTGACAAGGGTTCGTGACACGGGCTTGCAAACGGCGGGGCTTGGCACGCGTGCCTGCGGTTTGCGCGGCGTCGACAGCCGCCTGCGCGTCCGCCTCCGTCGCCTTCTTCGCCGTCGCGCCGCCAGCCGCGCCGCCACCAGCTGCCGCCGCCGCGCCGCCGGCCGCCTTTTTGCCGTACAGCTGCTCGAGCAGCGCTTGCATCTCGTCCTGCTTGCCGCCAGCCGTCGCGGCCTGCGTTGCGCCGCCGCCGCCCGCCGCGCCCGAAGTAGCTGCCCCCGCCGCCGCCGCGGCCGCCGTCTTCTTCTTGCCGTACAGCAGCTCCATCAAATCGGCGTCTGACTCTGCCCCCGCCGCGCCCGCCGCCGCCTTGCCAGCTGCTGCGCCGCCAGCCGCACTGCCACCCGCGGCCGCGCCGCCGGCCTTTTTGCCGTACAGCTGCTCGAGCAGCGCCTGCATGTCCTCCTGCCTGCCGCCCGTCGCGCCGCCGCCAACGCCTCCTCCTCCTCCCGACGCCCTCCCCGCCGACGTCGCAGTTGCCTGTGCCCCGCCGCCAGCCGCGGCCTGAGCTCCGGACTCGGTGGCATACCGCGGCTGCTGCTGGACCGAGTCGGGGTCGACGTCGCCGAGCAGCGCCTCGAGCCCGTACACCGGCCTCGCCTCGCCGCCGCCGCCTCCAGGCCCCCGCGCCGCACCTCCAGGCTGCTGCTGCTGGCGCTGCTGCTGCGGCTGCTGGCGCTGCTGCTGCTCCTGATACCGCTGCTGCTGCTGCTGCTGCTGCTGCTGCTGCTGCTGCTGCTGCTGCCCGGCGGCCGCGTCGCCGTCGGCGAGCTGGTCGCACGGCACCTTGACGCCGCTCACGCGCTCCTTGTCTGGCACCATGGTTCGCGTGGAGGCGCCGCGGCCGTAGCACCCACGCGCCCACTTGTCGGCGCCTCCGAAGACGCCGCGCTTGCCGGGGCCCATCCAGGCGAATGCGGCGCAGCCCGGCCCCTCCGCCTCGCACGCGCCGCGGCAGGCGTCCGCCGAGCCCGTCTCTCCGAAAAAGAAGATGTCGGGCCGCCGCTCTTTGCCGGGCGCCGCCACGAGGCGCGAGATGGCATTGTAGCCGGGCTTCATCTCCCAGCAGGTGCGAGGCTGCGCGGCAAGCGGCAGTGAGGCGATGAGCGCGAACATGGCCGGCGAGGCGGGGTGGGCGCGTTTGCGATCTGAACGCCACGCCACCCTGAGTCGACCTGGGTTCGAGCTGTTCTCTTCACAGTTGTGTTAGTGCCTCTCTCGAGGTTCTCGAGGTGGATATCCTTTGGCCGCGTTGGGTAGCGAGGATTGGTGTAACCCGAGCCACGGAGGCGTGTTTTCTGACGGCCGACCGTCAGTGCACGGAGTTGCCACTTCTCCGACTGCCCCGGCTAGTTCCCGAGGTCGTCGGGTGTGACCCCTTCGTCCCCCGAGACCTAGCGCGGGTGGGTTGGAGGGGGCTCGCCCCGTTCCTCCCCATCGGGCCGCATAAGCGGCCACGCCTCGCAGATTCGTTTCTCGCGCCTGGGTCAGGCGCGCGGGGCATCCCCCGGGTCGCTCGACCAGCGATCCGAAGAGTGGCCGCTATGCGAGGGAAAGAGCGGGGCCCACGGGGTACGCCTCCGTCCGGCCCCCTCCGAGGGGGGAAGGGAATTGTGGGGTCCCCACGGGCGCCTCAGTTCGGCCCTCCCGAGGGGGGGGAGGGGAGCAAGGGGGTGGGGGGATCGGGGCGGTGGGGAGGGGTCTCGGTTTCTTGTGGCTAATACTTGCCTTTCGGGGAGGGGCCTCAGCCAAGCGCTCATCACTGAAGTGAGAGCTGCCCGACGTCTTCCCCTCCTCCCGTTGGGGGGGAGGGCAGAGGCCGCTATCGAGGAGTGATCTTCCCGACCGCGACCCCCGCCCCGCCCCCGCCCTCGAGGCAGCGAGTATGTTCTTCACCTTTCTACCTATACCTACCTCTAGTGTGAGCTCTAGCTAGTGAGCTCATACGCACGCCGGCAGATCGCGCGCGACTATATACAGCTAGTTAGCTGTTCTTCACCTTCCTAGCTAATCAACTCCATGGAACTTTCAGCTCTACAGCGCTCTACAGCGCTCTACAGCGCTCTACAGCGCTCTACAGCGCTCTACAGCGCTCTACAGCGCTCTACAGCGCTCTACAGCGCTCTACAGCGCTCTACAGCGCTCTACAGCGCTCTACAGCGCTCTACAGCGCTCTACAGCGCTCTACAGCGCTCTACAGCGCTCTACAGCGCTCTACAGCGCTCTACAGCGCTCTACAGTTCTACACAGCGCTCTACACTCTACATCCTCTACACCCTCCCTCATCGCTAGCTCCCGAGTAGAGGGGGCGTCCTGCAGTTAAGGGGAGACCTGGTACGCGGGGCCAACCCTCGGAGCAGAGTATTCTCGTATTTTACTAGCTCCGAGTAGAGGGTGCGCTCTGCAGCTAAAGGGGAAACACCCGGCAGCGCAGAACCAACCCTCGGAGACCGAGTAGAGGGGGCGTTCGCTGCTAGGGGAAACCCAGAGCGCGGGCTAACCCTCGGAGACCCGTGTTAAATGGCCCTGCGACCGCGCACTCCCCAGGGCTATAGCTAGCAAGGGCTCTCTTGAGCCCGCAAGCGCAACCGATACCCATATACCGATCATCCGGCCCCGCTGGGTGAGCTTCTTAGCTCCCCAGCCCTGGGTGTGAGGCTGCCAACTGCAGTCTGCACTCCAGGTGCTCCAGGACGTGGAGACGCGAGGGTCGCCCCCCCTTGCGGCCTTGCCCCACTGGCACTGCCCCCACCAGCAGGCTGCCGACTAGTTGCAAATACGGGTGGTGTGAACATGACCACTTTTGATGTTTTTTTGTCCGTGTTGCTCCCAGCGCCCTCTCCCGCGCTCCCTGAGGCCATGGCTGGTGCTACTAGTATGGGGGGCTACCTGGCTACCGCGAGAGCGACCCAACTCGTCGACATCGTCCGATGATGGTGCCTCAAAGTCAGCCTTCGGAGGCTATCGTCGCGTCGAGCCGGCGGTGGCCGTGACATGTGGTTCCACCACCCTTCGTAGGCTTTGCCTCTGACCGCCACCGTTCCCAGGCTGCCTAATGGGATGGAAAGGAAGGCTGGGCGAGCGTGTAGAAGCGTGCTCGACCTCGTCGTGGCAGCCTGCACAACAGCGCTGGCAGGCGCGATGAGCGTCGTGACCCGAGACGGGTCGCAGGCGTCGTACCGAGCGCGTCGAGACCGTGTCCTGATGCGCTTTGCACGGGTGAGTCACGTCGGCGTCAAAGGAGCGACGTGTGACCTGTCAGAGCTTGATCTCCGATCTCAGCGACGTCGAGTCGCCTTCGGTGGCGACACGCGACAGCTAGGATGCATCTCCTCCGTCGTTTTTCGCGCGATGGCCCTGAGAAGCTGGCGGCGCACGCAGGCGGAACTTGTGTGTTCCCCGAACGCTTAAAAAGTGGGTGCTCTACGTCACTTTTTTTGAGTAGATAGCCAGACTTTTTGCAACAAGTCTGCCAGCAACCAGCCACCTCGTGTGTCAGGTGTGTGGACGAGAACTCCGAGAAGTTTACCTACCACCGAGAAGCCGTACCGTTACCTTACCTACAGGCCGCGTCGCCCGCGAGGGCATCGATGTGCGCCTGCTCGTGGTCCTGCGGAGCCGGAGACTGCGGCCTCTGTGCTTCAAACGCGCCCATGACCGCGTCACTGCGCCGCCCTGCACGCGGCGGCGCAATGCACTATCATGTAGTCCGGGTTCCGCTTGCACTCGCCCGCCTCCGCCCACTGCACGCACGGCAGAGATTTGTCGGACGCGGCCCTAGCGCGGTCGCCGCGTGCGCGCGAGGAGGGGCCTCCTGCCCTCCGAGCCCGATTGGCGACCCTGCACGCGGCGGCGCAATGCACTATCATGTAGTCCGGGTTCCGCTTGCACTCGCCCGCCTCCGCCCACTGCACGCACGGCAGAGATTTGTCGGACGCGGCCCTCCCGGCGTCAGCGTCGCCGCGTGCGCGCGAGGAGGGGCCTCCTGCCCTCGAGCCTGCCCCGCCCAGCGCGAGGCCGAGCCCCTGCTTGGCGACCACGGCGAGGAGCGGCAGCAGCAGCAGCGAGACGAGCACGGTCCAGCTCAGAGAGGAGCCCCTCGCCGCAGGCGCAGCCTCCTCCTCCTCCTCCTCCACCACCACCGACGGCCTCCTCTTCCTCCTCTCTCTCCTCCTCACACTCCTCTTCCTCTTCCTCCTCTCCTCCGCCTCCGCCTCCGCCTCCGCCTCCGCCTCCGCCTCCACCTCCGCCTCCGCCTCCGCCTCCGCCTCCGCCCCCACCTCCGCCTCCGCCTCCGCCCTCGCCGCCGCCTGTGCCGCCGCCTCCACCGCCTTCGCCGCCTGATTCCCCGCCGCGGTGCCCACCCGGACTGCGGCCGACTCCACGGCTGAACCGCCCGCCGCGCCGTCCGCCACCTCGCTCTCTTCGATCTCCGGCAGGACGACCACCCTCTCCAGGTAGGCCTGCCGCGCGCTGGCCGACCGCAAGCCGTCCCACTCGTCGAATGGAACGCTGATCACCCGCCAGCCGGCCGCCGCGAGGAGGCGCCGCTTGAGCAGCGTGGGCCCGTTGGGCTTGCGCTCACCCCGGCCGTCGGGCAGCAGGAAGTGCGAGGGGCCGTCCACCTCGATCGCGACGCGTGAGGAGGGCAGTGCCAGGTCGAGAGAGTAGCCGGTGCGCGGCTCGAGATACTCCTCCTCAAAGCCCGGGCCCCACACGGCGGCGAGCGCAGCTGCAACAGAGCGCTGAAAGCGCGAAATGATGGCTTGCGTGCATTGCATGGCGTCGCGGCAGAGCTTGCGCTGGGACTCGGAGATCATGAGGTGCTGCTGCGCGTCTGCCCCTCGCTCCAGAGAGAGCCAGAGCTGCCATTGGTGAAGCTGAGAGCGTTCCTCTTCGCTCCACATCGACGGATCCCGCGCGAGCGAGACCTCAATCACGCGCGAGCACTCGGCAAGCAATGCCTGGTCATAATGGCCTGCCGTCGCGTACGCCCACACCGTGTTGGCCAGGTTCTGAGGGCTGAAGCCGGCCAGCCCGCCGCGCACCGCCGCCTCCGCCACCGCCGCGAACAGCGTGTCAGCAGCCACGCCCGCCGTCGCGTACGCCCACACCGTGTTGGACATGTCCTGAGGGGTGAAGCCGGCCAACCCGCCGCGCACCGCCGCCTCCGCCACCGCCGCATACAGCGTCTCTGCAGCCACGCCAGCCGTCGCGTACGCCCACACCGTGTTGGACATGTCCTGAGGGTTGAAGCCGGCCAGCCCGCCGCGCACCGCCGCCTCCGCCACCGCCGCATACAGCGTCTCTGCAGCCACGCCAGCCGTCGCGTACGCCCACACCGTGTTGGACATGTCCTGAGGGTTGAAGCCGGCCAGCCCGCCGCGCACCGCCGCCTCCGCCACCGCCGCATACAACGCCTCTGCAGCCACGCCAGCCGTCGCGTACGCCCACACCGTGTTGGACAGGTTCTGAGGGTTGAAGCCGGCCAGCCCGCCGCGCACCGCAGCCTCCGCCACCGCCGCGAAGAGCTTGTCCGCAGTCACGCCCGCCGTCGCGTACGCCCACACCGTGATGGACAGCGCCTGAGGGTTGAAGCCGGCCAGCCCGCCGCGCACCGCCGCCTCCGCCACCGCCGCGAACAGCGCGTCCGCAGCCACGCCCGCCTTCGCGTACGCCCACACTGTGGTGGACATGTCCTGCGGGTTGAAGCCAGCCGGCCCGCCGCGAATTGCTGCCGCCGCCACCGCCGCATACAGCGCCTCTGCAGCCACGCCCGCCGTCGCGTACGCCCACACCGTGATGGACAGCTCCTGCGGCTTGAAGCCAGCCAGCCCGCCGCGCACCGCCGCCTCCGCCACCGCCGCATACAGCGCCTCTGCAGCCACGCCAGCCTTCGCAAACGCCCCCACCGTGTTGGATATGTCCTGCGGCTTGAAGCCGGCCAGCCTGCTGCGCACCGCCGTCTCCGCCACCGCCGCGAACAGCGCGTCCGCAGCCACGCCAGCCTTGGCGTACGCCCCCACCGTCATGGCCAAGTTCTGAGGGTTGAAGCCAGCCAGCCCGCCGCGCACCGCCGCCTCTGCCACCGCCGCATACAACGCCTCTGCAGCCACGCCAGCCGTCGCGTACGCCCACACCGTGTTGGACAGGTTCTGAGGGTTGAAGCCGGCCAGCCCGCCGCGCACCGCAGCCTCCGCCACCGCCGCGAAGAGCTTGTCCGCAGTCACGCCAGCCGTCGCGTACGCCCACACAGTGATGGACAGCGCCTGAGGGTTGAAGCCGGCCAGCCCGCCGCGCACCGCCGCCTCCGCCACCGCCGCATACAGCGTCTCTGCAGCCACGCCAGCCGTCGCGTACGCCCACACCGTGGTGGACAGCGCCTGGGGATCGAAACCCGCCAGCTCGCTGCGCACCGCCGCCTCCTCAACCGCCGCGAAGAGCTTGTCCGCAGTCACGCCCGCCCTCGCGTACGCCCACACCGTGTTGGACAGGTTCTGAGGCGTAAAGCCGGCCAGCCCGCGCGCCGCCGCCTCTGCCGCCGCCGCCGAGTAAAGCGCGTCCGCAGCCACGCCCGCCTTCGCGTACGCCCACACCGTGTTGGCCAGCTCCTGCGGCTTGAAGCCAGCAAACCCTTTCCGCACCGCCGCCTCCGCAATCGCCGCGAACAGCGAGCTCACCACACTCGCTGGCAGCCGGCACTTGGCCGCGCCGTGAGCGATGTTTGCGAGGTTGCGTGCATCGCAAAAAGGGAGGAGTTCGAGCGTTCGCTGCACCAGCCGCTCCAGCTGCTCCTCGTGCCGCCGCTCAACGCGCTTCTTGCCCAGTTTGTTCCACAGGTTCGCAGCGTGCCTGTGGTTGATGCTCGTGCTGTGGGCAGCAAAGAGCCTGAGCAGCTCGTCGGGGCTCCAGCCGCTGTCGTGCGAGATGAGCCCGCTGAGCCGCTGTGCGTCGCGTTCTTCCATGCCTGTGGTGAGAGCAGACGCCGCTGCTTGCTATTCACGGCAGATTTCTCGAGGTTCTCGAGGTGGATATCCTTTGGCCGCGTTGGGTAGCGAGGATTGGTGTAACCCGAGCCACGGAGGCGTGTTTTCTGACGGCCGACCGTCAGTGCACGGAGTTGCCCCTTCTCCGACTGCCCCGGCTAGTTCCCGAGGTCGTCGGGTGTGACCCCTTCGTCCCCCGAGACCTAGCGCGGGCAGATTTGCCTTGAGGATACATTTTTCGAAATAGATGCCCAGCTGACTGAGTGTCTTGTGAGTTTGTGTGTCTGTGTGTCGCTCCAGCGGATAGCATGCCGCCATCTCCTGTCCCGCATCCATCCACCCATAGGCTGAGCCATACGGCGCCGGCCGTGTCCAGTCCGCCTGGCTGTTATTCACCGCGTCCCAACTATGCAGAGAAGAGAGCTCTCTCTCTATGCAGCGAAAAGCATCACCAGCGAGCTCTGCCTTCAAAGTAGAACAAGAATAACCGATGTAGGGTGAGGTGCGTCGGGGTGGCGCCGAGGGCTGATATGTTCACAGCCTTGTTATTGAGAAGGAAATACGTCCTATGGCGCTGTGCGCTGGTCTGTGAGAGGTTGAGGTGCGAGCCCTGGAGGCCCTGGGGATGGGGGAGACTACCCGCGGGCCTAGAAGGCCCGCGCGCAGGGGGGAGGACATTGAGGTCGGTCATGAATGAGTGCGCGACACGCATGTTGCGAGCAGCGTTGTTGATGTTTTGCGCACATCGCCACAGACGGCGGCGCGAGAGAGCTGTTGCGAGTGGTGCTGGGCGAAGCCCCGGCGCTGCCGGAGGCTGTGCCGTAGTCGGTGCGGTCGACGGCACTCGGGCTTTGAAGATGATTCTCTTGGTTGGCGGCGCGATGCCGCCCTGGCTTTCGACGAGACAAATTTGACGATTCCGTTCTTGACATGGAGCGCGTCGTAGTTAGTAATTAATCTTTCTTTAGTACTGTCCCTTGTGCTCTTTGACCCAGCCTTTGCCGGTCGCATGGACGAGCGGGCCCTGTGACTTGTGGCCGCGCTCTTTGCACCCAAGAACCTTGAGCAAGGTTTGGTCGAGGGTGCCGCCGAAACCAAATTTGTGGCCTTCACAGTGCAGCAAACTTGCCTGTGGGCGGTCATCGGGGTCGCGGTCAAGCTCGCGACGGGGTGAATCTGGTGCGTCTAGTATCACTGGTGGGCTGGGTGTGCAGCAGCAGCGCTCAAAAAGAGGGAAAAAAAGCGGCTGCTACTTTGACTGTCGACTCTCTCGACACACCGTTCTCGGCCGCGCTGAAAAGCTGGCTGGTGGTCGCGCGCGGCGCGTCAGCGCGGCTGCGACTGGTCGGGCACCTCGGCTGGGTCCATCGGCAAGAGGCCCGCGCCGTCGGGCGGCCCCGGGAGCGCATGATGCCCCTCCGAGAGGCGCTGACGCCCCGCCGAGATCGCGCTGGTTTGGCACGAAAAACGAGAACCGCGAAGGGGGTCCGAATAAGTTACATCATAGAGTGTCAGAGGAGAGGCTCTTGGTGTTATAAGCGTTTGATTCTTTCCGGGCAGGATACGTATGCGGTAAATAAGAGAGTACATGTGCATGTGCATGTGCATGTCGAGTCGCGATCGGACAGGAAACACACAAATTGCAGTCCGCGCGAGTTGCGGTCACGGCGACGCGGCGGTCGCGGCGGCCCGTGTGGGCGTCCTCGCCTCGGACGCCCTCACTCCAAGGGCTCGCCACGGCCAAAGACAGCGCCGAGGGCGGTGTAGGTGCCCAGCACCATCACCATCCCGCTGAAGGCGACCATCCACACCGCCATGAGTGTGCGGCCGAAACCGAGCGGCGGCACGGCGCCTGCCGCCGCGAGCCGCAGCTGCATCAGGAAGGGGAAGGCGGCGATCGTGGTGGTGGTGAAGGCGCCGACCAGGGCGACGAGCAGCCCGACGTCGGGGAGGACGACCTGCGCGCGGGCGGGAGAGGGTGGGAGAGGAGGGCTTGGCGGGAGGAGGGCTTGGCGGGCGGAGTGAGAGGCAGGGGCGCGGAGAGGAGAGCGGCGGGCGACCAGTGCGGAGGTGCTGCTGCGGCCGGTGAGGCTGCGTGCGGGCGCGAGTGTGGTGTTCAGGGCCGGCTGGGGGGGCGGTACCGTCACGAGGGCGCCGCCGAGCACGATGGCGGAGCGGACGGCGGCGGAGGCGGCGAAGGAGGAGGAGGCGCAGCATGCCGCCTGCAGCAGGGGGGAAGAACCGCCGCTTCACCGGCCTCTCGCGCAGCTCCCTTCTCTGGGCAGACCTCGGCTGCCCCTCGGCTGCCCCTCGGCTGCCCCTCGGCTGCCCCTCGGCCGCACCTCGGCCGCCTCTCGGCTACAATCTCGGCCTCGAGCGTCGGCATCGCGGGCGCGAGCTGCAGCGGGTAGGTGCACAGGACGGCGGCGGCGACGGCGGCGTTGAGCAGCTGCATGGCGGAAGAGGAGGGGTACAGCAGCGCCAGGTAGGCGACGATGGAGCCCCCGGTGTCTGGGAAGGCAAGGCCACAGAGGGCGCCTGGGGGAGCGAACGGGGGGAGGGGTCTCAGCCGGCGCGGCGGTCAGGCGGCGAGACGAGGCTGCAGAGGGGCGACCCGCTGGTGTCTCGGCTGGGCCTCGGCTGGGCCTCGGCTGCATATCTCGGCTGCAGAGCGCGCCGACACAAGCAAAGAGGAAGACGACGAAGAGCATTGCCACGACGATGAGCTCCTCGTAGCGGAAGCAGCGCCTGCCGCTCGCGGCCGACGCGGAGAGCGCGTTCTCGATGGGCAACACCAAAGCGATCCCTACCAACGGGAACGCTCGCGGGGGTTCGAAGGGGAGGGGGCTCGTCCGCCGGTGGGGGGCGGCACGAGCGGCGGTGCCCTCGAAGGCGTAAAAGACGGAGCCGAGGAAGAGCGCCACCTGCTCACAGCTGGAGGTGTGGAGAGGCGCCGTTCACAGAAGAGCGCCACCGGCACCCCGCGAGACAGCCGAGGTGCAGCCGAGGTGTAGCCGCGGCGTAGCCGCGCCGAGAGGTAGCCGAGCTACAGCCGAGGGCGGGGCGCACACCTGCATGCCATCCTCGGGCCACGGCCAATCGCCCACGCCGCCGCCGCCCGCACCGCCACCCGCACCGCCGCCCTCAGCCCCGCCCTCCCCGCCGCCCTCCCCGCCGCCGCTGAGCGTTGTCGCGGTGCCGTTCGCGGCGGCGCCGCCGTCCGCCGCTGCGAAGAGGAGCGACACCGCGCAGCCGACGGAGCCTCACAAGGAGTTGAGGAGAGGGTGAGGCACTCATCAGAGGAGGAGCGGGGCGAGCGCGGCTGGAGGCGCCGACGACGGCGGCGAGGATGGCGACGTTGCCCGGCAAGGAGAGAGGCATCAGCGAGGCGATCTCGCGTACCTGAGGCGGAGTCGGCAGCGGAGTGAGAGGTGTGAACGGCGCCTCAACGGCACCAGCACCTGTGCGAGAGCAGGAGGGAGGGAGGGACGCGGGGCGGACGAACGGTGTGACACGGACAGCGTCGTGGGCGTGTCGTGGCGTGTCGTGGGAAGCTGCATCTCGGCTGGCCTCGACCACATCTCGGCTGCATCTCGGCTGCATCTCGGCGGCATCTCGGCTAAGTCTCTTCGCGCGCCATCGAGACGGGAAGCACGACCGCCGCGACGCAAGCGACGGTGCGGGGCAGCGGGGCGCCGTCGTCGCAGGGTGCCTATGTGTGCCACAGTCAAGCCGCACGTCAACAAAGGGAAGGCCGGGGTGCGGCGGTCAGCCCGCGACCGGCGCCGCGTCGATGGCGCACGCCGCGGAGGAGAGCACCTGTGGGGTTAGGGTTAGGGTTAGGGTTAGGGTTAGGGCCAGGGTTAGGGCTAGGGTGGGTGTGAGGTCAGGGTCAGTGGCTGCGGAGGAGGAGCGCGCCCCCATGTACACCGTCACCACCCCGAGCTGCAGCAGCACGACGGTCGACTCGAGCACACGGCGGCCTGCTCACAGCTCGGCGGCGTGAAGCGCTCACAGCTCGGCGGCGTGAAGAGGGCCGAGCGGTGCGGCGGCGCCAAAGAGTGTGGCGTCGGTGCGTCTGTGTCTGTCTCCTCCAGTGCGACCGTCTCTCCGTCTCGCTTGTGTCCCACCCGTACCCGTCCAGTGTGACCACAACCGCCTCAGTCGCGCGGGTGTCGAGTGGCTGGGCAAGACTGTTGTGTCCGCCTCTCTGCCTACATGCACACCAAGGAGGCCAAACGAGCGAAAGGCGAGGTCCTCGAACGTCTTGACGCCGGCGCCCGCCGCGTTGAGCTGACGCTTGAGGCGCACGAGCGTGATGAAGCCTGATCGTGGCATCCTTCATGGTGAGCGAGGGTTAGCTTTCATGGATGGGCCTGGCCCGCAGTGAGGAAGCCTGTTCGTGGCATCCCTCATGGTGAGCGAGGGTTAGCTTTCATGGATGGGCCTGGCCCGCAGGGTGATGACGCCGTAGATGCCGGGCAAACAGACCACCGCCAGTCCGGCCAGCCCCACCACCGGGCCGACCTTTGCAAACGCGGCCGGCAGCGCGAGCGCGCCGGGCCCGAGGTTGCCGCGCACCTTGTGGGACGTGTCTCGGACGTGTCGCGGACGTGTCGCGGATGTGTCCCGGCGACCCGAGGGTGGCGCGTGCCTTGTGGATGCCGGCCGTCAGGAGCGAGATGCCGCCCTGGCCGCGCGGCGAAGTGGCCTCGCCCGCCGGGTGCAGCACGTAGTCGCCCAGCGCCGCCGCCCGCGCCTCTGCCGCCGGCTCGAGCACGAGGAATCCTCGCGACTCGGCGAGCAGCAGCGACGATGGCGAGGTGGCGACCCGCAGCCCCGGCGCAGAGGATTGGGCGAGGGTCCACGAGTCGAGCGAGAGCGCAGCGCCGATCGTGAAGCCCTGCTGCTGCGGCGGTGGCGCAGACGGCAGCCGGTCGTGAGTCTGAGACGTGCGGATGCGGCCGGCGAGCGCTCTCGCGCGCTTGCTCAGCTGCGCGGCGCTGGCGGCGTCGCGCTCGGCGCGGTCGATGGCGAGCGACATCGGGTCCCGAGTGTCGAGATCCGTCTTCATTTCCGGGTAAACGGCGAAGCTCGGCTAGCGTGGCGCCGCCGCAATAGGATTCACGGCGTCGGATTCCGCACATCGGTCACAAATAACTCCTTTCCTTAAAATCCTATACGGGAATGTACGTCGGCCGCAGCGCCACTCTGGGCTTGACCTGCGTGCCGCTCGACAGCACATCTCCAGACACTAGATCAGACACAGATCGGTCACACCATCATTCATGCCGGCACATGCAATACATGCGCTCCTCTCAGTGTCGACATGCGCATGCGACGCGACGCAAAGAAAGAGGCGTCCGCACTAAAACTTCCTCGCGCTCGCGCTGAGCTCGACTTCACATCCCCCGCGGGCCCCTAAGGACACGCGCAATGGCGCGCCGGCTGTGTTCCGGGCTCCACAGCACCTCTACTCAAACACGAGAGCGTTTCGCCTGTGGCGCGCGGCATCTACACCTTGGAACCGACCTTCCCGAACCGCTCGGGGCTGGGGGGTGCAGAGGAGGACCACTCCTCGAGGGACTTCAGAGCGGCGTCGACGTTGGGGTAGGCGCTGCCTCCGTGCTTGCTCGAGTCGAGCCCTGCGAATGGGTGGCTTGCTCGTGAGGCCGAGGGCCGGCACAGGTGTCCAAGGAGCGCCCAAGCGGGCACGACTACCGCGTCCCACCTAGGGCTGCCACCCCAGCTGCATACCTTTTTGCTCGACCTCGACCGAGATGCGGAGCAAGCCCAGCGCCCTGAGGCTTCCGAATAGGGCGAGGCTCAGTCCGCCCGCCCAGAGGATGATGAAGATCGGACCTGCAGCATGGCAGACGGTGAAGGCGCAAGCACGTCGACCATGCCTCCCCCGCGGCCCATAGAGAGGCGCTGGCTGCTGCGTGCGAGCGATCGCTAGAACGAAAACATGTGCTGCGCAGGGGCGAGTCGAGATGCGGGCTGCGGGAGGGGCTGGGGCGGAGGCGTGCTGACCGACGATCTGAGTTGCGAGCAGGAGGCCGCTCCCGCCATAGAAGATGCCACAATCGACTTTCCCGCGCTTCGCGTACAGGGTCGAGTCGGCGTGCGGCGAGTACGAGTACTCCTCCGTGCAAAAGAGTCCAACCGCGATACAGCCTATGTGCCGAGCGAAAGGCTGAGGCCCGTTGCCATCCCGGGGAGTGCGCTGAGAAGTCGAGCTCGCGCGACCCCACAAGCCGCAAGCTCCGTGGACGGCAAAGGCGTCGAGCGGGTCGTCGATCTTGAGCTTGCGCATGGTGCACGAGGCGACTGCGCGGGCACATTGTCGAGCGTTCACGCGCGCGGATAGAGGGCAGGAGTTGTGAGGGCAGAACACCGTGGTACACGATTGCGCCAACCAAACCGATGACGATTGACGCCCAGACGTCGACTGTCGAGCAGCCGGCCGTGATACTCACGAGCCCGCCGAGTAGTGAATTGCAGGTCGCGGCGAGGTCCCACATTGGGACCCCTCCAAGCTGGCTCGGGAGGCCTCGCTTGAGGAGCAGCCCAGTCGTGGCGCCCTACGGACGTCCAAGTAACTTCTCGAAGGCGGCTGCCCGCTCCTAAAGGTATGCGAGGCCAAGCGCAAACGCGCCGAGGCAGCGGCGAGTGTGGTGGTGACAGCAGCGCGGGCTGCGTCCCGCGCATAGCCGGCGGGCGTGATTGCGAGGGTGGAGCCGGGGTTGAATCCGTACCAGCCGAACCAGAGGAGGAAGGTGCCAAGCACTTGCAGCGAGGACGACTGGCCCGCAAAGAGCGCTGCGCCAGGTGAGCGCACGTGGTAGGAGTGGGGGTAGGAGTGGGGCTGAGATTGAGGGTGATGGTGGTTGTGTGCTCAGGGTCATTGCGCGACCGGGGGGAAGTGGAGGCTGGTCGGTGCGCGGGGCGGCGGCGACGGTCACTTTCATCGCCCACGAAGCGGCCGAGCCGAGGGCGGATGGTCAGGGCGCCCATAAAGGCGCAGACGCCGCCCGTCAGGTGCACCACGCCAGAGCCCGCAAAGTCGATCATGCCGGGCAGCTTCTTGAATGGGCCGGGCGGCTCCGGGTTGAAGGCCGATAGGAAGCCGTTTGGGTCCCACACCCTGTCACGGGCGGTGCGCTCGGTGAGGGAAGCGGGGGCGCAATAGAATGGAAGGGCCTCGCGAGGCAGCGGGCGGCGCGGCGCGCACCAGTGGACCACGACGGGGTAGAGCAGGCCCACAATGAGCATGACGTACGCGAGGTAGCCGGTGAGGGTGCATCGTTCTGCCACCGCGCCAGAGGTGATCGTCGCTGCTGCTGCAGCAAATGCGTATTGAAAGAAGAAGAAGGCCCACTCGGCCCCGTAGCTGGCGCCGCTAGTGTCATCGACTCCGGAAAGGGCGTAGTTGAAGCCGCTCGTGCCGATGAAGCCGTTCCCTCCTTCGCCCTGGTGGAACGCGACGCCGAAGCCAAAGAGGTACCTTGGGAAGGGTGGGGGACCACGGCGCGGGCCTGAGGAGCACGCGCATGGGACACCCACCACCGCGTGCCGCGCACCATATGATTCCACCTGCGCACGCGTCCATGACCGACTTGAGGAGGATGTTCTTCACCGACTTCATTCGGATCGATCCAGCGGCGAGCAGAGCAAACCCGGCCTGCATAAGGAAGACCAGAGAGGCGGCAAACAGGAGATAGAAGGTGTCCATTGCTTTCTGCGGCGGGAGCAGGGGTGGCAGCGAGGCGGTGTGACGGCGGAGCGTGGTGCAGCACGGCACAGCTGGCGAGCGCACTCACTTCGTTCTTCTCAACCTGCGCCTTTAGCGCATCGACGGTGGCCTGCAGGGTCTCCTCTGCGGCCATAGCTGCGTCAATTGCCTGCGTGGGCCCCGCTCTGCGATCTGCGACAACGGGTAGGCTGAAACGTTTTCATCACAGCCGCGCATCGTCACACGCGTGGGTCCCCCGCAGGTGCTTCCGGTCATATCACGACCCTTGATCTTAAGAAGAAAATGCGGCGCTGATGCGGCGTCCTTCAGTACCTTGGTGTTGAGAAGAGAATCTCCTATCGAGTAATGACTAACTCTCTCGCGCTGCGCGCCTAGTCTATGAGAGCTTGATTGGTGCAGTACACTCATTCATTGCCGGGGATCCGGGGGTATTGTCACGCACAGAGACATCAATCAGGGCTGTCTCGGCTGTCAGCCTGTGTGCTGTCGTCGGCGCGCGGCGCGTGCCAGGCTGTATATATAATATATCATGTAAGTCTGATTTGCTTGGTATGTGGGGGGCATATAGCAGCTCGTTACGAAAGAAATGCATACCTTTACGTATTTGCGCTACCCGTACGGTACTCAGAGCGTGTGTAGACGAGAGAACACAGACGAGACCCCGCCGCAATACACGAAACCGGGACTCACTCCTTGTCTCCAACAGTAATTCTCTCGATCTCGCCAGCTTGGCTCGTACTCCCCTCCTCTCCCACAGCAATCCTCCTCCACAGTACGCGGCTCCTCGCCACTCGCCGCTCGTGTGCGATCGTCGACGTGAGACAGAGAACTAGGACTCCCGTCCCTGCGTCGTGGCACCCTCGCCGCTCATGCGCCGAGTATGGCACCGTCGCGAGCTCTCCGCCGCGTCGGCGGCGGCGATACGCTCACTGGCCACGGACTGCATCAGCGCGGGGCGGCAGCGCCGCCGCGGGCGAAGCGACCTGCGCACACACCCGCTTGTGTGAAGAGGCGCTGTTCACGGCAGGACGCAGGAGGACAAGGCGCGCGGGTCAGGTACCTGTTCACAGCAGCTTGTCCGCCGCGCCAGAAGCGCTGAGCCGGCTGCAAGGCCGCGACTTGGTGAGCTTGAAGGCCACGCCGAGGGTGGCCGCGACGTGCGCGAGGTCGCCAGCGTCCGGAAAGTCCTCGGCCTTGGGCGCGCGCAGGTCCCGCTCGAAGCTGTTCATCTCGCCGGCCTCGAAGCTGTCCAGCTCGCCGGGCTCGGGGCCGGCCGGAAGCCACGCAACGATGACATTGGCGGCCTCCTGGTCGTCCATGCCCGCCACGATCGTGTTGCTCGATTTGCCGAACATGTCGCAGATGATCATGCCCAAGGCCCAGAGGTCGCGCTTGGGCTCGGTGTAGTAGGACTGGTCCGAATCAACCACCTATCAGGATGGCAGCAGAGTGACGAACTTGGCCGGAGCAGATCGGAGTCGTCTCTGCCCTCCGCCTCGGGTGGCATATACGGAACCGTGCCGTCGCAGTCGGGCATGATGTCGTCGCCGGGCGAAATGGCCGACATGTCGACCTCGGCAGCGCACAGGCCGAGGTCGGCGACGAGCACAACGTCGCGCGGGACGGGCTCGCCGCGCCATGCCCGCTCGGCGAGCGCGTCGACCTCCTCGCGGCCGACCGTGAGCAGGATGTTGGGCGGCTTGAGGTCGCGGTGGACGACGCCGATGCGGTGCAGGTACGCGACGGCGACGGCGATCTGGTGGCCGACGAAACGCACCACGGCGTTGTTCATCGGCACGGAGTAGCCGTCGGGGTCGGCGAGCGCCTATCATTTGTTGATCATAAGTGAGGGAGTAGCCCGAGGTGAGCTGCCGCCGAAGGTGCGCGCCTTCTCGAGGTCGATCACGGCGAGCGGGTAGATGATCGAGTTGGTCGGCGAGTCGAAAGCGATGGCGCGGATGATCAGGTCGGCTCCGGTCGTGTCGCCGGCGAACTCGCGCTCGCGCGCCAGGATGAGGTCAAGGATGATGGCCTTCTCGTCGCGAAACTCCGCCTAGAGCAGCACCATCGTCTGTGAGATGACGCTAGGTGTCTGTTTGGGTTATGCTGAGGGAGACAGGCGCTGCCTGAGAGTTGAGCTGCTTGATGGCGACGGGCGTGCCGAACTCGAAGCCGCCCCCGGCCGCCCCCTGCGTGGCGAGCGCGCCGAGCGCGGCGAAGATCGCCTCCTCGTCGCGCGCCTCGGCCGAGTTGAAGTCGCGCGCGTGCCGCGCGTGCTCGTTGGCCAGCACGAGCGACAGCAAGGACATGAACTGCGCCCTCGGCGAGCCGTCGGGGTAGAAGACGCCCTGCTGCACGCAGCCAAAGGCCCCGGTGCCGATGATCTCGGCCACAAAGAGCGTGCCGCCCTCGGAGAGGGTGACCGCAATGGCGTCGACCGGCTTGAAGGGGTGAGCCAGCACCTCGACCGCTAGCTTGGCCGCCGGGTGCTGGCGGATGTCCGGCACGACGCGCCGCGCCTCCTCCGACTCGAGCTCCGTGCGCAACATCGAGACCGCGGCGGCGGCCTGCAAGGGGAGCTCCTGCCGCACCGCCTCCGCCTCCCGCCGCACCGCCTCCGCCTCCCGCCGCACCGCCTCCGCCTCTGCCGTCGCCGCCTCCGCCTGCCGCCGTGCTGCTGCCACCTCCTCGCGCGCCGCCGCCTCGCGCGCCAGAGCCTCCGCCAGAGCCGCCTGTGACTCCGCCTGCGACTCCTGCAGCTCGACGCGCACCTTCTCCGCCGCATGCTGCGCCGCCGCCAGCGCGTTTGCATGCTCGCGCGCAGCCATCTCGCGCGCCGCCTCCGCCGCCGCCGCCGCAGAGAGCTGCTCCTCCAGCTCGATGATTTGCCGCCGCATCGATCCGAGCTGCTCCTCCTGGTACTGCTGCTGCTGCAGCTGGCTCATCTCGCGGTGGTACTTGCGCGACTGCTGCGCGAGCGCGGCGGCCTTGGCCTGGATGCCGGCCTGCAGGCGCCTTGCCTTCGCCTGCGCCGCCTCGAGCTGGTTCCGGTGCCGAGCGATCCGCTCCAGCTGCACATCCACTTCCTGCTCGGCCGCGTCCATCGAACGCCGCCGCGCCACGGTCTCGGCGGCGTGCGCCGCTTTCTTGGCGCGAATCAGCTGCCCGAACCGCTTCGCCGCGTCTGGCGCAGCGACGGCACGCGCGCGCCCGGGCGCAGCCGCAGCGCCGGCAGCAGGTGCAGCGGGCGCTTGAGCCGGGTTTCGACGCGCCGGGGGGGGCGCTCCTGCGCGCTGCCTGCCGCCGGCGCCGCCAGGCAGCTTGGCGCGCGTGCCAGGCTGGTGTCCGGCGTTGCTGTCGAGCGGCGCGAGCGGCGCGGGAGCAAGGCCGACAGAGGCAGCGGTAGAGTCAGAGGCAGCGGCAGTGGCAGCGGCAGCACAGGAAGCCGCGCTCTCGCCGGCTGCCGCGCTTGCGGCCGCTGAAGGTGCCGCCGCCGCCTCCTCCTCCGCCACGGCCATCCCCAGAGCCAGCAGGTCCTCACAGTGGCCAGCCGCCGCCGGTGGCTCCGTGGGCGCCGCCGGTGGCTCTGTGGGCGCCGCGTGAGGCGCAACGGGCTGTGGTGGGGCGAAGGAAGCGGCTGCCGTCGCCGGAGGCCGGGGAGTCGGCGCCACGCTGCCACGCGCCTGCGCCTGCGCCGCCGACGCAGCTCCGCCCCCGCCTCCGCGAGCCCCTCCGCGGGGGGGGGGCTTTGGGCGCGTCGCTTGGCTAGCACCCGTCGCCGTGCAAGACGGCTTGAGCGCTGGAGCGCGCGCGGCGGTCGCGGTAGCGGTGGTAGCCGTGGCTGAGGCGCGCGCGGGTGGCAGCGGGTGGTTGCGGCGCGTCTCACTCTTCTTTGCAGCCTGCTTCGTCAGCCGCCGCGCGAGCTCACCCTTCTCGAAAAAGGTCACGTCCCCGTGCGTGCCCTTGCCTTCGGGGCCACATCCGAGTCGCAGCGTCTCCAAGTCGTACTCGCCCGCATGCGCAATGAGCGCCTAGGAAGAATGCAAGCGCTCGGCAACGAGCTAGGCGCCAGCGGCGGTGGGTCTGCAGCGCACGACCTGTATCGCCACCCCGTCGCCGCACCGGTACTCGTCGTGCATCTCTTCGCCAAGCTTCCGGACGGCTGTGCCGTGCAGAGCGGCGCGGCCCTTTGAGCTCAAGACCGCGCGTGCGAATCGGGCTCTCTCTTCGGCCGTGGTATCCTCTTCGGCTCGGCGGCCGCTCGAAGTGGTTGCCATCACAGCCCTCCAAACCCGGCGGTGGCGAAGGAGGCGGGCGAGGTGGTATCACGCGAGGAAGGCGAGGCGATTTATCGCGCGACGCTCGAGTCGCTGTTGGCGTCCACCGGGTGGACGCCGCGCGCCGCGGAGGAGATGGCGCGCGAGGAGCAGCGTGCGCATGTTCGGCAGATGCGCTGGGCAAGGGAGCACGGCCGGGGGGAGCCGGTCCGGTGCTTTGACGCGGAGGAGTACGACGAAGGCGACGACGCTTTCGACGCGCTCTTCGACGGGGGCTCGGGGTACGGGTGGGATTCCCCCTCGGGGGGCGGCGCTTTCTTCTAGGCGCCCGCCTTGACCCAACATAGAGGGCGTTGTGTAGCCTAGCTTTTGGGTATTATAAAAAACCCGGCGGAAGAATTTTTAGCGGCCAGCGCCGCACTCCAAGTACTCCAAGCGAGAGAGAGAGAGAGAGAGAGAGAGAGAGAGAGAGAGAGAGAGAGAGAGAGAGAGAGAGAGAGAGATGCTGGAGTACATGGGGAACGAGGGCGTGGGCGACGAGGAGATCGACAGGTTCATGGGGTGGACGACGGTGGATTCTCGAAGCGAGAGTTTGCAGCAAGCTAGGAGGGCAGGGCCAAGCGTGGAGAGACGGACTGGGGTGGAGGAGCGAGGAAGTGCCGGACGAGGATTCAGAGCGAGGAAGGACGAGATGAAGAGAATGAGGAAGTATCCAGACGGGATCAGAGGAGGTGGGCGGATGGAGGATGGGGCGGAGTGATATGCGGACTGGAGAAACATGGACGAGTACGAGGACTGGGGGGGGAGGGGGTTCAACCAGGTGACGGCGGACTGTGAGCCATCGCGGGGACCGCTCAGCCCGGAGGGCGCGGTGGAAAGATCCGGATGGTCTTCACCCGGTGGGTGGCACCGAGGCGTCGTGGGGACGCTCTTCTGTTCAGTCGACGCTCGTCGTCCACTGAGAACTCAGTGGTTGTCACCACTTTGTATTCTTTAATATTAACCTTGCGAACTCGTCCCCCCCCGGCAGGGCTATGCAACTGTGACCAGTGTGTGCTGTCTACGCCTGAACCAGGTGTCAAATCTGCCGATGCGTGACCTGTGCGTGGGCTGCTCTGTGAGGGGTCCAGGCGTAGTCCGACGGGTAGGGGGTCTGGGACTCTCGGCTGAAGGGTACCAGCGGCCAAAGGGGTCGATTTCTCGACCTCCCGAATTCTCCGGGTAAGGGCGCTCCCCGGCATTATTTAGGGTGCTAATCACGAATCCAAGGCCAGAAACACGCCGCAAGATCATCCTACAGGTGTACTCGGTAACTCCATGGCCCATACAATGGTCCCTTGCGAGCGGTCCGTCGTTGCAGTCGCACACACGCACACGCCACGCCGCACCGCGCGCCCACCCGCTGCCCCGCCCAGGCGGGAAAGAGATGAGGAGATGGGACAGCAAAGAAAGGAGGAACCCCAAACACGTATGGGAGGGTTCAGTTGTGCGCCACGCTGCCCGGCGTCTCTCACTTTCCGGGACAGCCCCGCCCTTGTCGGGCAGTTTTTTTTTTGAGAGCGCCTTCGTTGTTAATAGTACAAACCCAATGGTCTCTTGCGAGCGGTCCGTCGTTGCAGTCGCACACATTTTTTTCTCGGGTCCGTTGGCCTCTTTCGTAGGGAAGAATTTTGATACCCGTCAAGACGCCTGCTGGGGGCAGCGAAAGAATTTTGATACCCGTCAAGACGCCTGCTGGGGGCAGCTTCGCGATGAAGCCGTCTGCTCCCCCCAGCAAGGCACACACAAGACAGATAGGAGGAGAAAGGGGATGGTGGTGGGTTCGACGAGGCGAGAGAGCGCGCACAGACTGACGTCAGCTACGCTCCTGAAGGACACCTCTGAAAGGCACCTTCGTCTGAGGACGGCGTCTGAAGACGACGGCCTCTGGTCAGATTCGGTCTCGTCGCTAGACTCCGATTTCTCTTTGTCAGGCCATGTGCCGCTCGCTCGTCCGCCCAAGTGACTTGGACGCGCGGTCGAGGGCACCCCACCGTTCCTGGGGCGCGCTGGCGCTCACCGCTGGCGCTCACCAGCGGTCACCCCCCACCCATCCACCCTTTTGTCTTTGAGGCTGTCGCTCCGAGAAAACTTGTCTCGCAGCTGCGAGAAATTACCTTCTCGGGTCCGTTGGCCTCTTTCGTAGGGAAGAATTTTGATACCCGTCAAGACGCCTGCTGGGGGCAGCTTCGCGATGAAGCCGTCTGCTCCCCACTTGTCAACAGCAGGCGCTGGCGCCATCAACGTATCAACGTTCCTCCCACATGATGTTGACAGGGTGGGCGGGTGGTCCATCCATTTGCTCCAAGGTAATCGCAAGCAGACCGCATGGCTTGGCTGCGACGGCGACTGACAGAACTGCGAGAACTGCGACGGCGACTGCCAGGACTGCGATCCGCCTCGGGCATACAGGTAGTGCAGCGGGCACGCGGTCGAACACGCCTTCAGAGCGCGCGCCGAAGCGAGCACCAACACCGCTCGTCGAGCCGCCGTCGATGGCGGTGGCGGCAGCCCCGCCGGCGCCCTCGAGAGTGGCCCAGCCGCACACACACGCGAGCGCTCGCCGCCCCCCCCCTCAAAGAGGCGGGGTGGTGACGGGCGCCCGCGGCTGGTGCACGAGCGGCGATGGTGTTGCCCGCCCGCCGAGCCGCGCGTGGGCAGCGCAGGGGCAGCGCGAGCAGCCACGACATGGTGCGGTAGCAGCGCCGCGCCCGGCGCACCAGCGGCGGCGGCAGCTTTGAGCCCGGCCGCAAATCGCCTCGGGCATACAGGCAGTGCAGCGGGCATGCGGCCGGGCACCGCCTCCAGAGCGTGCGCCGAGACGAGCACCCAATACCGCTCGCCGAGCCGCCGCCGCGGCAGCGGACGGCGCCGCGGCCCGGCCGGCAGCATGTCGCCAAGGGGGGGAGGCGAGCGCGCCCCACCGACGGTAAGGGGTACTGCCAGGCCCACTCGCCGGGCGCCGGGACGAGGAAAGGCGAGCTGGCCCGATGGCCAGCTGACCCGAAGGCGAGCTGGCCCGATGGCCAGCTGGCCCGAAGGCGAGCTGGCCCGATGGACGCAATGTCCCGATGGACGCAATGTCCCGATGGACGCAATGTCCCGATGGCCAACTGACCCGAAGGCGAGCTGTCCCGATGGACGCAATGTCCCGATGGCCAACTGACCCGAAGGCGAGCTGTCCCGATGGACGCAATGTCCCGATGGCCAACTGACCCGAAGGCGAGCTGGCCCGATGGACGCAATGTCCCGATGGACGCAATGTCCCGATGGACGCAATGTCCCACCGCTGCGCCCGGTGAGTGAGTGAGCGACGGCGACAGCTCTGAGCTCAGCCGCACATCGCCTCGGGCACGCAGGCAGTGCAGCGGGCGTGCAGCCGAGCACGCCTCCAGAGCGTGCGCCGAAGTGAGCATCAACGCCGCTCGCCGACCCGCCGTCGAGCGTAGCGGGCTGGGCCGCGGCCCGGCCGGCAGCACGCGTCGCCAAGAGGGTGGGGCGAGGGTGCCCCACCGACGGCAGGAGATGCTGTCAGGTCCAGTCGCCGGGCGCCGGGACGAGGGGAGCGTGCTGCCACCGAGGCGGATAGCACTGCAGACCGCCACATCGCTGCAGAGCATGTCGGCGGCGGGCTAGCCCCGGCGGCACGCTGCGCGGAGTGAGACGGCAGCGGCGGCGGCGTGCGAAGGCGCCGCAAAGCGGGAGCGCCGGGCCAGCGGGGGGCTTGCGCCCAGGGCAAGTTCCTCACCGAGCATTTGGGCGCGACGCTCTCGTCGGCGCGGCCGGGGAGGCGACCGCGGCGCAGTGCCCGCTCAAGTAGAGCGGCGGCGGTGGCGGCGGCCCCGCCGGCGCCCTCGAGAGTGGCGCAGCCGCACGCACACGCGAGCGCTCGCCGCCCCCCCCCAGAGAGGCGGGGTGGTGACGGGCGCCCGCGGCTGGTGCACGAGCGGGGATGGGGCCGCCCGCCCGCCGAGCCGCGCGTGGGCAGCGCAGAGGCAGCGCGAGCAGCCACGCCACGGCGCGGTAGCAGCGCCGCGCCCGGTGCACCAGCGACGGCGGCAGCTCTGAGCCCGGCCGCAAACCGCCTCGGGCATACAGGCAGTGCAGCGGGCATGCGACCGGGCATCGCCTCCAGAGCGTGCGCCGAGACGAGCACCCAATACCGCTCGCCGAGCCGCCGCCGCGGCAGCGGACGGCGCCGCGGCCCGGCCGGCAGCACGTCGCCAAGGGGGGGAGGCGAGCGCGCCCCACCGACGGTAAGGGGCACTGCCAGGCCCACTCGCCGGGCGCCGGGACGAGGAGAGGCGCACTGCCGTCAGCGCGGCGGATCGCACTGCAGACCGCAACGTCGCCGTACATATTGGCGGCGGGCGAAGACGAGCGTCGCGTCGCGCGGAGCGAGACGGTAGCGGCGGCGGCGTGTGAGAGCGGCAGAGGCGCTGCAAGGCGTGAGCGAAGGGCTGGGAGGCTCTCGCTCCTTAGCAAGCGCCCTGCCGAGCGCTGAGCGCGACGCCCTCGTCAGCGAGGCTGGAGAGGCGACCACAGCGCAGCGCGCGTGCAAAGCGGAGCGGCGGCTGGGGCGGCCGCCTCGCAGTCGCCCTCGAGAGTGGTCTGGCGCCCGCACACGTGAGCGCGCGCCGCCCCCCTCCTCCCGGAGAGACGGGACGGCGACGGGTGCCCGCAGCCGCGGCGCACAAGCGGCGACAGTGTCGCCTGCCTGCCGAACCACGAGTAGGCAGCGCAGGGGCACCACGAGCAGCCACGCGGTGGTACCGGCGGCGCTCCCGGCGCCGCAGCGGCGGCGACAGCTCGGAGCTCAGCCGCACATCGCCTCGGGCCCACAGGCAGTGCAGCGGGCACGCGGCCGAGCACGCCTCCAGGCACGCCTCCAGAGCGTGCGCCGAAGTGAGCACCAACGCCGCTCGCCGACCCGCCGTCGAGCGTAGCGGACTGGGCCGCGGCCCGGCCGGCAGCACGCGTCGCCAAGGGGGCGGGGCGAGCGTGCTCCACCGACGGCAGGAGATGCTGTCAGGTCCAGTCGCCGGGCGCCGGGACGAGGGAGCGCGCTGCCACCGAGGCGGATCGCACTGCGGACCGCCACATCGCTGCAGAGCATGTCGGCGGCGGGCGACCAGGGCTCTGATATTCCCCAGA
>NW_005201551.1:29543-31789 GCF_000372725.1 Emiliania huxleyi CCMP1516 | reverse complement strand
GACGGCCAGGAGAAGCTTTCAGGTCCAGTCGCCGGGCGCCGGGACGAGGGGAGCGCGCTGCCACCGAGGCGGATCGCACTGCGGACCGCCACATCGCTGCACATCATGTCGGCGGCGGGCGAACCCCGGCGGCACGTTGCGCGGAGTGAGACGGCAGCGGCGGCGGCGTGCGAAGGCGCCGCAGAGCGGAGGGCGCCGGGCCAGCGGGAGGCTCGCTCCCCGGGCAAGCGACTTGCCGGGCACTGAGGGCGACGCTCTCGTCGGCGCGGCCGGAGAGGCAACCGCGGCGCAGTGCCCGCTCAAGTGGAGCGATGGCGGTGGCGGCAGCCCCGCCGGCGCCCTCGAGAGTGGCGCAGCCGCACGCACACGCGAGCGCTCGCCGCCCCCCCCTCAAAGAGGCGGGGTGGTGACGGGCGCCCGCGGCTGGTGCACGAGTGGCGATAGTGTCGCCCGCCCGCTGAGCCGCGCGTGGGCAGCGCAGAGGCAGCGCGAGCAGCCACGACAGGCGCGGTAGCAGCGCCGCGCCGGGGTACTAGCGGCGGCGGCAGCTCTGAGCCCGGCCGCAGATCGCCTCGGGCATACAGGCACCGGCAGCGCGGCGGGCATGTGGCCGGACACGCCTCCAGAGCGCGCGCCGAAGCGAGCATCGACACCGCTCGCCGAGCCGCCGTCGAGGCAGCGGACTGCGCCGCGGCCCGGCCGGCAGCGCGTCGCCAAGCGAGAGGCGAGCGTGCCACGCCGACGGCAAGAGGTAGCGCTGGGTCCACTCGCCGGGAGCGGGACGAGGAGGCGCTGCTGCCACCGCGGCGGATCGCACCGCAAAACGCAGCGTCGCCGCAAGCGCGTCGGCGGCAGTGAACACGAGCGTCTCGTCGCGCAGAACGAGACGGCAGCGGTGGCGGCATGCGAGGGCGGCGGCGGCGCCGCAAGCGGACGTGACGGGCCAGGAGGCTCTCGCTCCTCGGGCAGGCGCCTCGCCGAGCACTGAGCACGACACCCTCGTCGGCGAGGCTGGAGAGGCGAGACCCCGGCGCGGCGCACGCTTAGAGCAGAGCGGCTGCGGGGCGGCGGCCTCGCCGTCGTCCGGCCGCACGCACCCGCACACACGCGCGCGCCGCCCGCCGCCCTTTCCATAGAGACGGGGTGGAAATGGGCGGCCGCGGCTGGCCAGCGAGTGGCGATGGTGCCGCCCGCCGGCCGAGCCACGTGTTGGCAGCGCGCAGAGGCCGCGCGAGCGGCCACGCCGTGGTGCCGGCGGCGCTGCGCCCGGTGAGTGAGTGAGCGACGGCGACAGCTCTGAGCTCAGCCGCACATCGCCTCGGGCACGCAGGCAGTGCAGCGGGCGTGCAGCCGAGCACGCCTCCAGAGCGTGCGCCGAAGTGAGCACCAACGCCGCTCGCCGACCCGCCGTCGAGCGTAGCGGGCTGGGCCGCGGCCCGGCCGGCAGCACGCGTCGCCAAGAGGGTGGTGCGAGGGTGCCCCACAGACGGCAGGAGATGCTGTCAGGTCCAGTCGCCGGGCGCCGGGACGAGGGGAGAGTGCTGCCACCGAGGCGGATAGCACTGCAGACCGCCACATCGCTGCAGAGCATGTCGGCGGCGGGCTAGCCCCGGCGGCACGTTGCGCGGAGTGAGACGGCAGCGGCGGCGGCGTGCGAAGGCGCCGCAAAGCGGGAGCGCCGGGCCAGCGGGGGGCTTGCGCCCAGGGCAAGTTCCTCGCCGAGCATTGGGCGCGACGCTCTCGTCGGCGCGGCCGGGGAGGCGACCGTGGCGCAGTGCTCGCTCAAGTAGAGCGGCGGCGGTGGCGGCGGCCCCGCCGGCGCCCTCGAGAGTGGCGCAGCCGCACGCACATGCGAGCGCTCGCCGCCCCCCCCCAGAGAGGCGGGGTGGTGACGGGCGCCCGCGGCTGGTGCACGAGCGGGGATGGCGCCGCCCGCCCGCCGAGCCGCGCGTGGGCAGCGCAGAGGCAGCGCGAGCAGCCACGCCACGGCGCGGTAGCAGCGCCGCGCCCGGTGCACCAGCGACGGCGGCAGCTCTGAGCCCGGCCGCAAACCGTCTCGGGCATACAGGCAGTGCAGCGGGCATGCGACCGGGCACCGCCTCCAGAGCGTGCGCCGAGACGAGCACCCAATACCGCTCGCCGAGCCGCCGCCGCGGCAGCGGACGGCGCCGCGGCCCGGCCGGCAGCACGTCGCCAAGGGGGGGAGGCGAGCGCGCCCCACCGACGGTAAGGGGCACTGCCCGGCC
>NW_005201551.1:0-11625 GCF_000372725.1 Emiliania huxleyi CCMP1516 | reverse complement strand
TTGCGCCCAGCGGCTGCGCGGCCGCCGCGGTCCCCGCCGCCCTTGTCGGACTTGATCTGCGCCTGGAGAGCGGCGACCTGGGACTCGGCGGCCGCGAGCTTCTCCTTGAGCACGCCTTGCGAGGCAATCTCCGCCTCGAACGCCGCCTGCGCAGCCGCCTTGGCCTCGTTGGCGCGGTCCGCGTTGTCTTGGTCGAGGATGCCCTGCATCGCGAGCGTGGACGCCTTGAGGCCGTACGTCTTGCCCGATTGCGCGGCGAGTTGGCGCTGTATGCCGATCTGCACGCGCATGTTTGCGCCGAGCGTGGCCCCCTTGGCGGCGATCGCGTCGAGGATGTATTCCTCGATCACCTCGTCGGGGAGGTGCCACTGGGAGTCCTTGAGCAACTTGTTCGCCTGCTCGATGCCCGTCTTGAACTTGGCGAGGCTCGCGGACGTGAGGTCCTTGAGAGCGTCGGGGGAGTACGCCTTCTCGAGATCCGCGCGCAGCGCCTTCGTGCGCACGTTCTTGGAGTTCGTGTCCTCCGACTCGATGAGCGACTTGATCGCCGCGATGCCCTTCTTGATGTCGTCGTAGTGGTCGGCGTCCTCGTCCGCCAACATCTCGGCGAGCGTGTCGTCGTCCTTGACGGCGTTCTGCAGCGCACCGTAGAGTTGGCGCGACAGAGTCACCGACAGGTCCTTGAAGAACTTGTCGATCATGGCCGGAATGAGGCCGTCCGCAGTGCCGATGTTCTTGTAGCGCACGTGCAGCGCGACCGCCTCGGCCTCGCGCTCCGCGCCCGGCCGGATGGTGCCCACCTCGATGATGTCGAGGAGGTACTTGTGTTGCTTCGCCGCGGTCCGCAGGTTGCGGAACCACTCGTTGAACTCCCGCTCGGAGCTCTGTTTGTAGGCCGGAATCACCAGCTTGTCCGTCGACGACATGTTGTCGTAATGTCCCGGGGATCGTTGCCCCGCCGCCACCAACTGTGAAGGTCTTCAGTGACCACTCACAAGCTGTTCCAAGGCCCGACAGAAATGTACTGTCAAAACTTTGTTCAAACAAAAGTCCTGGCCCGCGGCCCCCACACCCACAATGACTATCAATCCAGGCTGCGGGTGAAGGGCAAAACCGCGCCGCTGCAGAACGGTTTTTGCAAAACCGCGCCGCAGCGGTACGAAACTGCGCAGATGCAGTCCAGGGGTGGTAAGGACACTATGTGTGTGTGTGTGGCCGTAGACTAGACGGCTGCGCGGTCGTCGGTCTTCAACACTCGCGCTCCGCGCCCGGCCGGATGGTGCCCACCTCGATGATGTCGAGGAGGTACTTGTGTTGCTTCGCCGCGGTCCGCAGGTCAGGGACTGCATCTGCGCAGTTTCGTACCGCTGCGGCGCGGTTTTGCAAAAACCGTTCTGCAGCGGCGCGGTTTTGCCCTTCACCCGCAGCCTGGATTGATAGTCATTGTGGGTGTGGGGGCCGCGGGCCAGGACTTTTGTTTGAACAAAGTTTTGACAGTACATTTCTGTCAGACCTTCTAGCATAGCGGAAGGGGAACTCGGCCTACTGGCGACGAGGAGGCTAGAGAAATTTGAGGTGTGTAGCATCTACACTGGGGAGATCTTCCGGACAGGAACGGCGCAGCCACCAGAGACAGTACCAGCCGAACTGTCACGACACACGGCAGCAGGGGGGACGCAGCTGGATGGAAGTGACGACGAGAGCGAGGACGACTTTGACAGCGTCGCGGCGCGCTGTAACTTCGATTGGCCTGCAGCATCGAATGAGCCGAAACGAGGCACGAGGGCGACGCACTTCGTACGCTACGAGGAGATACAATTAGGCAAGGCAGCTGCGCAGGTGATGGTCCTGTTTGCAGAGAGGGGAGTCAAGGAAGGCCAAGAAATCACATGGTCATATGGGGACTCATACAGGAGCCACCGCAAGGAGATGGGATACAGGGCGGGGACCAGGGCGGATCCGAACGCAATAACACCCCAGCAAGCGCGGACGGCATTCGCGAGATACTGCAAAAAGATAGACGTGACGAAGGAGGAGCTAGCGTGGAACTTTGGATGCATATCGGCAAGCCAAAATAACGAGCAGGAGGCTGTCCTGGTGCGTGAGCTAATCCTGAGCAACAATAAGCGACTGTACCACGGAGCACAGAGCGCAGCAGACAGGACGGCGGCGACGGCGGACATGGCAGAGACGAGTGTGAAACAAAGGGCGGCGGGCATGGAGGGCGGTAGCGACGGGGATGGTGACGGTGACGGTGGCGAGGGAGAGGAAGGGGGTCCATTAACACCAGACAGCGAGAGGGGCAGGGAGGAAAGGGGGAGAGAGGAAGCCAACGCGACGTGCGCAGAGGATGAGGATATAAACTGGAACGACGCAGCGGAGGGGATAGACGAGGGGATCGAGGGACCGGAGGGCTTTCGCGACAGCGACGATAACGACGAAGAAAGGGGAGGGGACGGAGGGGCGACACGCAGGAGGGGCGAAATCGCTAACGGCCCGAGCAGAGAGGGCGACGGCGGGGCACGAGGGAACAACGGAGACGCTACCGATGACGCGAACCGAGGCACGGACGACGGCGGGGACGGGGAGGGCGACAGCGACGTCGAGGTTGACGCAACGGTATCGAGAGCGCCACCCAAAAGGAGCCGGACAGCCATGGAGGTCACCGAATGGAGGGCGAACGGCACGATACGAAAAGGCAGGGCGAGGCGGATGGAGAAAGAAGTGCCGAGAAGGCCATGGTGGAGGGGAGGGACGGGAGGACGAAAGAAGGGCGAGGAGGACGAGCGGCCCGCACAGACCGCGAGCAGACAGCGCCTGCTGGCCATTTCGAGACATTCGCCAAGAACGCTAGCTACATGGGAGGGCTTCGTGAAGGATGGATTGAAAAACATTCGAACAAAGAAGAGGCGACGGGAGGAGCCGGCGGAGGATGCAGTGACGTGAGACACACACACACACACACACACACACACACACACACACACACACACACACACACACACACACACACACACACACACACACACACACACACACACACACACACACACACACACACACACACACACACACACACACACACCGCTCACCCACGCGCACTGGGCCTTGCACTTTGAATGCCGTGGGGCTCCTGTCGTCAGACGTGGAGACGCGAGGGTTGCCCCCCCTTGCCCCACCACCTCGTGTGTGTGGAGAAGTTTACCTTACCTTACCTTACCTAGCGTCTTGGCGGCACTTTCCTCGAGGCAGCCGCCAATCGACCGCGTGACGCGCTCCATGTGCGCGGGAGCGCCGGCGCGGTCGACGCGCCAGCGCGCGTGCTCGACGCTCCCGGACCCCATGAAGCCGTCGCCGCGCGAGCGGGCGAGAAACCACGACTCGAGGCCGCACATGTAGGTCGCGTCGACCAGCACGGTCCCATAGCTCCACTCGTTGCGCGAGAGGTGCTCGTACTCGCACGGTCGACTCGGCCGGGTTGACGCTGATGCGAAGCTCGTACTCGCTCGTCATGAGCGCCTTGCCGCGCGCCGTGACGCTCTCGGCACGCTCGCCGTGCGTCAGCTGAGCCTCCAGATCGAGACCGAGCTCCAGCGCCTTGCGCAGCAGCCAGGCGCGCGTGCCGTGGCACACGTCCATCCCTGGGCCCGCTGCGGCGATTGCGCCGTCGACCGCCGCCCTCCTGAGGAGCTGCTCCTGCTGGACGGTGGTGGCCACCGAGCCGGCGGGCATGACTTGGCCCGTCCGGAAGAGCGCCAGCAGCGAAAGCTCTTCGAGGCGGCGTGGAGCATATCTGCCGTTCGGGTCGCTCGCCTGGGCCCGCTCCGGCGGCCCGGGGCGGGGGACGTCGCCTTTGTCGAAATCTACGTCGTCGCTATCGTCGCCGCCGCCGCCGCCGCCGCCGTACTTGTCATCGTCGTCATCGTAGTCGTAGTCCACTGGCAGCTGCAGCGTCTGGATCTCCTCGCGACTGCGCGGGGCGGCCGCCGCGGCGCGCAGCAACGACACCCGCGTGCAGAGCGCATCGTGCGAGCGCTTGTACTCGCGGCTCGAGGGCTCCAGCCGCATGGCCAGCACGTAGACGGCAGCGGCGTCGAGGATGCGGCCCATCGCGACCAGCGCCTCTGCCCTCCGTGCGTGGCCCTTGGCCCGGGCCGACACTCGCTCGCCGCTTCGGCGTGCGCTAGCGCACGCGCGCCACCGCCCAGCTTGAGGTGCGACAGAGAGGCGTTGGCGTGCAGCGCTCCCAGTGCCTCGCGGCTCTCCGGCTCCTGCTCCTCGCTCTCGGCCAGCTCAATGGCTTGCACGTACTCGGCGAGCGCCTCACCCCAAGCGCCAGCCCTCGCGAGCTCGTTGCCGCGCTGCTTGGCGGCGAGCATTGCCGCGAGTGCCGACCGCTGCGGTGGGCGAGAAAAGATGTAAGAACACCGCGGATGGGTCACGCGAGCTGGCGAGTACAGCCCACGCCTCGCTTTTCGCTGCACATGTGAACGCCAGGTAACCTTTTGCTATGAACTAGAGTGAGGCCCTTGACGGGCCCCGCCCCCAATGGGGCGGGGTTGAATGGGCTAGCGCTGGCGTGGCGTTGACATGAGCACAAAGTTGCTAATGTGCGTAGACGAACAAACACAGACAGAGTAGGGTTGAAATCGTCCACGTAAGGCTTAGGGAGTGCTTGGGGTGGCCTCAGGCATCCCCAAGGGAGTCGCAGCGGTGCCCCATAAGCAGCTTAGCGATTGTCGAACCTCGAAGCGCGTTCGTTTGAAGAAAGGCACACGGTACTATCGGGCCACCGGAGAGTCACCGGTAAACTTCGACACTTTGAGGGGTGAGAGCATGCATTATTGTGGCATATCATGTCACATAAGGTCGAGCTTGACCGCACAAGCATCAAGAAGCGGATACTCCAGCTCGACTGTGCCGGCAAACTGCCTCCTCACGCCGGCCGGCTGCCAGCAGCCGTCGCGGCCCGTGGCGTGCTCCAGAGAGGGAGAGAGGTCGAGTCCGCATGGCTCAGGCCGGCCAGAAGGTGTGTGGCGACGGCACCGTGGCAGGAGTGCGGAGAAGAGCTCGCCGAACGCGAGCAGCGGAAGGCCGAAGTGTGCCAGCGCGAGAGCCTCGCGAACGGGTGCAGAAGGAGCTCGCCGTGACACGATGCCGGGCGGTGGTGGTGCTCTGGCGGCTGTGCACAGTGGGAAAGGTCAGGCTGCAACAGCGTAGCACGATGGTAGTGCCCCGCTGCAGCCTGGCCTGACATGCACAGGGCGAACAGAGACCTTGCTATCGCCTGGCGCTCGTCTGGGCAAACTTTGACCGCCGCCCGGCTCGCCACGAGCACGCAGCGACAAAATGATGACCGTGTCGAAGTTGAGGCTGGTCGAGAGGAAGAGGCTGCCGTGCGAGCCGGCAACTGGCTGGCTCGGCGTGAACGGCCGGCGGCGACTTTTTGCCGAAGAGCGTGCCTGCCGAAGAGCGAGTCTGACTCAAAGTGCACGGAGTGGGTGCCGCCGACCGTCGGGAAGAGTCCGATGGGTGCCAGGAGGATCCAGAGAGCGATGAAGGCGCAAATTGCGCCGCCGAAAGCGGCGGCAGAGGCCAGGACGTGCGCGTGGGCCGGTCGGGCCACGTCCCGGGGCGAGCGATCGAGGGCCGCGGGGCTCGCCCCGCCGGCCGAGCGGTGCGAACGGCCGGTCGCCCGCTTCGGGTTGGACCCGCCGGGCGGTTCGGCGGCGGATGGCACGGCCGGGCGGGCCCCGGGAGGCAGGCGGGGCCGCGACAGGCGGCAGGGCAGAAAATCCCATTCGGAGAGCGTGTGGTCCGACCCCTCTGCTACTTTCAATGATAGGGATAGCAGGCGTGGTCTGTTTTCGCAAGTAACGGCCTCACAAAAAACGAAAAAAGAAACATCGCAACGGCGGGAGCAACCGGCCCCTCTCTCAACTGGCGGCTTCTGTGTACGCCGCGCTGCCGGCCCCTGCCGGCCCCGCCGCACTCATCATGTGCGACCCCTTCCCCGCCGAAGAGGCGGCGACCAGCACCATCTTTCGCTGCAAGTTCCCGGGTTGCCTCCGCAGCTACGGGAGCACTGACGCCGCGCGAAAGCACGCGCGGAAGACGCACCCGGACTGGCTCAAGCTGGCGGACGCCGCGGCGGCGAAGCGGGTTCGGGGTGGCCCGTCGACAAAGTCGTCCTTCTACTGCGCCCGAGAGGAGGCGCCCCTCCTCTCCCCCTCCTCCGCCGTGCCAAACGGCGGCCTGCTGCGGCTTGACTCGGCTCTCGAGCGGCTTGGCGGTGAGGGGGCTTGCGGCGGAGAGGGAGAAGCGGCGTGGGGGGCGATCAGCGGCGGCGCGGACGCCGCATCGGCCGCAGACCCGCCCGCAGGCTCGCTCGCCGCAACCGCCGCGTTTGGCGACGCCGCTGCGCCCCCCTCCTCCGCCCCCGGGCTGCCCTCTAGCCTGCCCTCCCTCTTCAGCTTGGGCGACGGGGTGGGCTGGGGGGCGGGGGCGCCTGCGTGGGCGTGGCCCGAGCCGCTCCCGCCGCTCCTCGGCGGCGTCGGGAGCGACTCTCCGGGCGGCTGGGATGCCCTGCCCGCAGACCGAGTGGCAGACTCGTTGTCCTTGCCAGTCTCCCCCGCCCCCGCCGACTCCTCCGCCATCACCGACGCCGCCTCCGCCGCCCTCGCCGCCTCCGCCGCCTCCGCCACCGCGTCGCTCCTTGGCGCGCTGCAGGGCAGCCTGCTGCTGGACGGCACGCGGCAGCCGCCTCCTCTCCTCTGGTCGCTGCTCGCGGCAGGAGCGGCGAGGACCTTTGCGTCGGAACAGGCGCCCCCCTCCCCTCTCTCTTCCTCTCTCCCTCACTCTGCGCCGTCGTGCTCACCAACTCTTGCCCCCCCCCCCCCCCCCTCCCCCCCCTTCCACCGAGCAGGCAGGCCACGCCCTCGCCTCCGAGGTGCCCGCCGCCCATGCCGCCGCAAACCTCTCCCAGACGCGTCCATGAGAGGTCCCCGACCAGTCCCCAACACGTCCAACGCCCCGCCCCTGACACGCTCAGGCGCTCAAGGCTCACGCCGCCGCAGACCTGGCGCGTCTGGCGGAGCTCAAGCTGCTGGTGAAGACCTCAACGCCTCCTCCCCTCGCTTCCCCCGCCCCCACCTCCGCCGCCGCCGCCGCCGCCCCTTCCGCCGCCACCCCTTCCGCCGCCGCCGCCTCCGCCGCACCTCCCTCCACCACCCACTCCGCCGCCACCGCCCCCGCCGCTTCCGCCGCCGCCACGCCCTCTACCGCCATCGCTGCCCCCCGCGACGCAACACCAGTCGACGCCCCCTCCGCCGCCACCTCCTCCACCGCCACCTCCGCCGCCGCCACTTCCTCCTCCGCCGCCACCTCCGCCGCCGCCGGCGCCTTGGGCACGCCCCGGCGGCCGGCGACACCCTTCGACACTCCTCCGACGGTGCCGTCGGCGAGCGTGCGGCCACCGTCGCCCTTCTCGCTGTCGGAGAAGAAGCGGCCGCCCGCCTTCTCGCCGCAGTCGCCGCTCAAGGCCTCGCCCTTCAAGCGCCCCAAGCTTGGCGCCGCGGGCGACGGCTTCGCTTTCCCCCCCGCCCCCGCGCTGGGCGGGTGCGACGGCGGCGTCGCCTTCGCGTTGCACGCGTCGTACGACTCCCTCCCGCCTCTGGGCGAGGCGGGCGGCGAGGCGGCGCCGGGGCGCGGGCTGTCGCCCAACCCTCGCCCGCACGAGTCGCTCGCGGCGCTGCTGGCCGAGTCGTACGGAGGAGGGCTGGGCGGCGAGACGCCGGGCGGCGGGAGGCTGGGCGGCGGGGGGGCATGCGGCGGCTTGCTGCAGCTCCGCGAGTGCGGCGCAATCTCGGGCGTCGAGATCGGCACGTTGCGCGTCGAGATCGGCACCACCTCGCGGCCGTCGAGCCCCTTTGACGTGCTCGGCGCCCTCCTCTCCGTCTAGCGGGCAGCTGCTGGTCTCGCCTCCCTCGAGCGGCGGCGGCGCGTGCGCGTGTACAGCATTCGGAGCGCCCGCTGGAGCTCTCCTGGAGCGCCGTGCCGGCCCTACCCCACCTGTCGCCATGCAGCCCTTGCGCGGCCGCCGCCCTGTACAGCTCACGCTCCCGCGTGGCCCCGTCTTTTGTGCGCTTCTCGCCGAGTGTCTCCACGTGTTCCTCCCCACGTCGCCTCCCCACGTGGAATGTATTCAGTCTTTCTTGTCGCAACTCGCATGCACTGTATATTGCTGTGACCCACTGTGCACTGACTAGTGTCCTCTGCCGTGTAATCTCTCTGTTTTCGACGTGTTGTCTTGTTGCATGTCAGTTAGGTTTCGAGCGCTCACAGCTCCTCTGTGTGTGCATTGTAATCGTTCAGGTCAAATCTCAACCATGAGTCCTGCAGGCTGCATGCACTCTAAAGCCGTAGATCACGTGTATGTGCACGTGTGACGTGTGCGCCACGGTCGCCCACCTGCCACCACCCGCGACCCGGGCCCACGCCAAACCGTTAGCGGTTAGGCAAACACCCAGGGTTCGTGAGTGAATTTTCACACTTTCACTTTCACATGTGCATGTGAATTCATGTGAATTTCACATGAAACGTTTCGGCCGCCCCCGTTTCACTGAAAATTTCGCAAGTTCGACTACTTTCGAAGGCTCTGGCATCTCCGAGGCGGCAGCGGCGGAGGCGGCAGCAGTCGAGGCGGCAGCGGCGGAGGCGGCACAGCGGAGAGAGCGGCGGTGCGCCTACCACTGCCGGCACCGGTAGGGATCTCTGTGCCACCAATGCCGCGCGTTCCTGCTTCCCTGCAGCGAGGCCGTGGTCAAGGCCGTGGTCGTCCCCAAGGCTCAAAGAACAGGGGCCCGCCCTCACTGCATCAAAACGCGGTGAAAGCGAGGAAGTGTAGAAAGGAAAGAGCCCACAATAACTCTAGCGAGAGGAGGTGCAGCTTGGTTCGTGTCCTCGGGCGCTCGAGGACGTGTGTGTTGCCTCAATGTTCTTTTAATGCGCGCACCCGCCGAAATACACTGCAAATACACCATACACGCGAGATGCGTCGGCAGCGACGCGCACGACCTCTTAAGAAGCACCGTGTCGTTAGGGTTAGGGTCAGGGTTAGGGTTAGGGTTAGGGTTATAGGGTCAGAGAGCGTTCAAGCCCGTTGTGCAGCTCCTAAGAGAATGGTCCGGTTTGGGCCGAAACCAAATGGAGGAATCAGCGGTCCGTCGACACGAGCTCTCGGTGAATGCTTTGAGTTCTTCGGGCTAGGGTTAGGGTTAGGGTTAGGGTTAGGATTAGGGTAAGGGGTTGGTTGTCGTCCGGAGCAGGCGGCCAGGCGCACATCGCTTCCAGGGAGGGGGGCGCGCTTCTCTCCACGCCCCACCCCCCCCCTAGCATGTGGTGAAGCCTCTGGGGGGGTCGGGACCCCCCCCCTAGCATGTGGTGAAGCCTCTGGGGGGGTCGGACCCCCCCCCCTAGCATGTGGTGGGCACCCCCCAGCAGTTCGTGGGCTAGGAATAGCCGCCAGAGAGCCGATTTTGCCCCAAAGTTGTGAAATCGTGGCTGAAAGTCCAATATCTTGGAGAATCTGACCAGTAAGGCTCATGTAGCTCCAAAGGATGATCTTCCCCTCGAAAATGCTGCGAAATGAGGTGTAAAATCAAGGGCCCGGAGGGCCTGACCACGAGTCTCTGGGGGGTCCTCGTCCATGACCCCCCCCCCCCAGCATGTGGTGGAGGCGCTGGGGGGGTCGGGACCCCCCCCCTAGCATGTGGTGAAGGTGCTGGGGGGGTCGGACCCCCCCCCCCTAGCATGTGGTGTGGAGAGAAGCGCGCCCCCCTCCCTGGAAGCGATGTGCGCCTGCTCTCGCGCGCTCTCGATATCTGGCTAAGACAGAGACACAGCAGCAGAGGCGACCCAAGCGACACATCAGAGCATGGATGCTTGGGGGCGCGAGCCGCCATCTTGGACTGTAAGGCGAGTATTTGCAACCGGGAGCTCGCCGCCGCCCCTACACCGCCGCCGCCGCCCTCCCGAGGCCAGATAATAGCCCAAGTCGAAGAGGGCGCGCCGCCCTCGGTATCTCGGCGGAAGGCGGGACTAGAGTGGCACGCTGGTGCACGGATGGGGGCGCGAGCCGCCATCTTGGACTGTGAGGCGAGTATTTGCAACCGGGAGCTCGCCGCCGCCCCTACACCGCCGCGGCCGCCCTCCCGATGCGTCGAGAGTCGACTCTCGACTGCTGAGAGAGTTCATCCCACCATCAGCACCGTATTCGCCCACAGCATGCCATGAGATTCATATAGGTCTAGTGTACACACATCAGCTCAGCGAGACCAATATCTCCAGCCTCCTTCATCTTGGCTGCTGCTTGGGAGCCAACACCTGTGCAAGTCGTGAGTGTCAGAGTGTCGGAACTCGGTGGGAGCATCCGTCATCACGTTCACACGACTCTTCACACTCGCTCGAAAAAGTGAAATTTCGTTTCACATGAAATGTGAAGTGAAAGTGAAAGTGAAACCGATTCGCTGTTTCCATGTGAAATCACGAACCCTGCAAACACCACGCACTGGCCAGCTCACCGATGGGGAATGAATCGATGGGGAGACATGCACATCGATATGGATGTCATGGTGGCATACGGCTTACGGCAAAACCCGCCCCCGCACACCACGCACTCTTCACACTTCAGCCGCTCCCCACGTGGGTCGTGGCGCGTGAGGAAGTGTCAGTGAGGGGACGGAGGTGGCAGGTGCGCCCGGCTCTCGGTGGCACACAGCAGCGCAAGCAGTGCCGAGCGCGGTCTCCTCTGACTGCGCGCGTGTGTTCTAGTATCTACTGAGACAAAAAACTAAATAGAGGTCGAGTAACACCGAGCCGAGTGCGAGTACTGTCTACTGATGTAAACATGTATGCAAAGCAGCGAACACACGGACATTAACACACGACGCACGCCGTTCACATGGCGCCATGCACACGTACGCCGCTCTTCCACTAATGAGTACACGGCACAAACACGCGAGAGGGTCGGATATGCATGGCTAGAGGCATGGGCCGTAAAATCTACAGAGGGCGACGGCACGTGCCGTCAGAATTCCGTCAGTCGGAGGCGCCGCCCTCCTCCAGCAGCCGCGCCTGCTGGACCATCTTTTGCACGGCCATGCAGTGGTGGGCCACGAGCTCGTGCGGGTACTTGACCAGCTTGTCGCAGTTGCCGTGCACCCTGGCGTGATCCTTGCCGCGCCGACAGTGCTCGCACTTTCGCGCGCGCTTGCAGAGGAAGGCGTCGCGCCCGTCGGCCGTCTGGGGGGCGAGAGGGCGGCTGTCACATCGCTTGCTAAGGCAGAAGGGCACCCCTCCCTCACACGCGCGCCTGGTATGCGGCCGCCACCACTGGCATGTTGATCCACATCAGCGTGGGCTTCTTGATCGGGCGGCCCTCGAAGAAAGCGCCTGCGGGAGGCAGCACTGGCGGTGGGAGCTGCGAGCGAGCAACGGAGGGAGGAGCTCGCTCCGCCGCGCCGAAGGAGCACATGTGGAGCTCGACGAGGATGGCGCCGTGCCCACCACCTTTCACCGGGTCCTCGAGGCGGAGGAAGTCCTTGTGCCTATGGGAGGCGCAGCGGA
>NW_005201552.1:0-1020 GCF_000372725.1 Emiliania huxleyi CCMP1516 | reverse complement strand
CACCCTCGCCGCCGCCACCATCTCCGCCGCCGCCCAGCCCGCCATCCCCCTCGCCGCCACCGCCCTCACCGCCGCCTCCGACGAGAGCCCCCCACCACCGCCGCCGTCACCGCCGCCGCCGTCGCCGCCGTCGCCCTCACCGCCGCCACCCTCACTGCCGCCGCCGCCGCCGCCGCCGCCGCCGCCGCCGCCCGGCCCGCTGCCGCCGTCGCCGCCTCCGCCCTCGCCGCCGCCGCCCTCACCGCAGCTGGCCTCACCGCCGCCGCCTAGCCCGCCACCTCCCTCGCCGTCTCCACGGTCGGGTTCGCACCGAGCCCACCGCCGCCGCCGCCGCCGCCGCCGCCGCCGCCGCCGCCGCCGCCGCCGACGCCGCCGCCGCCACCGCCGCCGCCGCCGCCACCGCCGCCACCCTCACCGCCGCCACCGTTGCCGTCGCCGCCGCCGCCTGGCCCACCGCCGCCGCCGCGGCCTCCGCCGTCGCGGCCTCCGTCCTTCTCGCCGCAGCCCTCACCGCCGCCACCGCCGCCGCCGCCGCCGCCGCCGCCCTCGCCCCCGCTGCCGCAGCAGGCCGCCGTCGCTGCCTCGCAATCGCCGGCGCCGCCGCCCTCGCCGCCGCCGCCCTCGCCGCCGCCGCCCTCGCCGCCGCCGCCGCCCTCACCGCTGCCTCCGAGCCTGCCGCCTCCCTCGCCGCCGCCGTCACCGCCCCCACCGAGCCCGCCGCCGCCGCCGCCGCCGCCGCCGCCGCCGCCGCCGCCGCCGCCGCCGCCTCTGAGCCCCCCACCGCCCTCGCCGGCGCCGCCGCCGTCGTTGCCGCCGCCCAGGCCGTCGCCGCCCACAGGCCACTGCCGCCGTGCCGGCTCCCCTCGCCGCCGCCGCCCTCGTCCACCGCAGCGGAGAATGGCGCCTCCCTCGCCGCCTCCACCGTCAAATGCCGCCACGGCAAGCTGCCGCCATCCGACGACGCCATCCGCCGTTGCAGACGCCCGTCTTCACATTCGGCCACCGACGCCAGCCGGCTGC
>NW_005201553.1:0-1020 GCF_000372725.1 Emiliania huxleyi CCMP1516 | reverse complement strand
GTCGACGACGCCGTGGTCGACCGGCTGACGGGAGGCCGCTCGGCGATGGTGCGCGCGGCGTTCGCAAAGTACGAGAACGCGTCCGACTTCCGAAAGATGCTCGACGAGGGCTCCTCGCTCGCGCACATCCGCGACGACTTCGAGCGGGTGCTCGGCGCGAGGGCGCTCGGCGCGCTCGAGCGGATGGTGCAGATCCAGGGCTCGCTCGGCGAGTTTGGGGCGTCGGCGCTCGAGCTGGAGCTCGAGGGGCAGCACTTCGACGTGGTGATGCAGTGCATCGCGCGCCGCGACGAGCGGTTCAAGGCGATGGCGGCCGAGTTCCTCGCGCCGTCGCCGCCGGCCAAGGCGCTGGAGGAGCTGCCGCGCTCTCGCTCGACCCGCGCCGCCGCAACCAGCGGTGGCGGCGGCTCGCTCAAGGCGGACGGGTGGCAGGGCGCGCTCGCCGAGCTGCTCGCGGGCGTCCGCGGCTGCCTTCAGCCGGCAATGCCCGCGCGGCAGAGGCTCGAGGGCGGGCGTGTTGGGCCTGTCGTCCTCAACTCGGATGACATGGGGGCGTAAGCGTCGGGTGTTTGACATCTGTCGTGTGTTGACATCGTCTGTGCGTCTCACACCCACACACCATCGTTGCGCGGTCGCAGGGAGGCATATGAACCAACATATGAACCAAAAAAGAGGGTTGTAGCCCTGGCCGGTGCGCGTGCGGAGTTGAAATTCCGGAGTGGAAATTCGAACGCGTTCTCTCCCGGTGACCAAAAATGTCCACCTCAGAGGCACCTCCGGAGGCAGGCCGCCGCACGCCGGCGATTCAGCTCCAGCTGTCGAGCTGACCCGCAGCTCCTCTCAGAGCGGGAACTGTGACGAAAGATGACTGAGGCGGTTGTCAGGAATCATCATACGGACCACATGGTGGCTCTCTCATGACGGGAGACCGCCCGACCACTCCTGGGTGGCACTGCCACCGGTGGCTCGACGTCCTGTGTCGACAGCGTGCCGACAGCGACACAGACCATGTGGTACGCG
>NW_005201554.1:0-1020 GCF_000372725.1 Emiliania huxleyi CCMP1516 | reverse complement strand
AGGCGTGTCACGTTGGAGCCAGGTGTGGTGTGGGCGCGAGAATAGCTCCGCCGTTCATGGAGGCAACCGATGCGAGTCGACTGGTGTGTGTCGTCGTGGTTTCGTATCAAGAATACTCACTCACTCACTCACTCACTGATTCACGCCACGGGCAAAAGGCACGGGCGACGGCTTCCTCAGAAGCCGTCGTCCTCACCGTAGCCGTCGTCGGACCCCCAATGAGGGGGATAGTCGAATCCGCGAGCACCGTGGTGCTCGCCGAAAAGACCATCCCCATCCCACTCCCCCTCATCCCAACCCCCCCCCACCCGCGAGCCTACCCCGCCGATGGCCGGTGGGGCAGGAAACCCCGCCCCACCCACCATTGCGCAGCAGCGGTTCGAGGTCCTCGCTGAGCAGCAGAAGCCGCCCAGCCCGGACCTCGTCCCTCCACCCGTCCAATTCCCAGCACCGGCGTCACGTCCTTCCACTTAGCTAAGATAGGCGCCACAAGCGTGGGCGCTCATCTCAAGATACGCAGCTACACGTGTAGGCGCGAGCCTTACTCAAGATAAGCGCCCAGACACGAAGAGACACGTATATCTGGGCTACTGGACGCAGACGCGCATCCTCATGCGTGGGCGCTCATCTTGTGTCCTTCTTGAAGGCGTAGAGGTGCTCGCAAGTCGAGAAGTAGACCACGCCGTCGCCGATGGCTGGCGCGCCTTGGATGCCGCTCTGGGTCTGAAAGGAGCTCAGGATCGTGCCAGTCTTCCCGTCGACTGCATACACGTACCCACCCCACCAGCCAAAGTAGACGGTGCCATCAGCGCCGACTGCGGCGTTGTTGAACGTGTCTGGAACGCAGCTGGCCGCACCCATGGTCGGATTCTCGTGCGTGGGCGTCTGCCAAAGAATCGCCCCCGTGCTCGCGTTGAGGGCGGTCATATTGCCCTTGTGGCCCGGCGTCATCACATTGGACGTCGAGAATCCGAGCAGACCCACGTAGACCCGGCCGTGGGCGATGGCGGGAGCGCCTCA
>NW_005201555.1:0-1020 GCF_000372725.1 Emiliania huxleyi CCMP1516 | reverse complement strand
GGGAATCAAGCCCGCAGCAGGCGCTGTCGGATGCGCCGTGCCCGCCGCGCTGAGAAGCCATGCCAGCACACGCTCGGGATCTGCCAACGCCTGCTCGGCTGTCATCACAGCGGCGAGCCGAGGCACGCGTGTGATCGCTTTGCGGCATACTGCGAGCAGCGCAGCGCTGTGAAGTTCGCGGCGCGTGGCGTTCTCGCTGCGGAGCTGCTCGAATCCTTGCTCCACATCGGTCAGCTCTTCGGCAGCCGCGACCAGCTCCTCCAGCTCCCTGACCTTCGCCGCCTCCCGCTCCAAGGCGGCGGCCAGCCTCTCCTCTTCGGCACGCTGGTGAGCAGCGGCGGCTTGCCGCAGCGCGACGAGGCTGCCCGGCGCGGGGATCATGGCACAGGAATTGCACCGTCTGGCGGAGCGCCGCGGCGTGCTTGCCTGGCTGCAGAGCGTCGGCGAGAGAGGGGAGGGGGAGATAGGAACGCCGATGACGCGACATCTCGTAGATTAGCCGAGATTCGCTGGGTTCTTTTTTTTCCAAACGAATAAAATTCTTGCATTTTTGCTCCCGGCTAAGGGAGCAAGCAAGCCCACTCAACCCCAAGTACTCACCATTCTTACAGTGGTGTAGCTTGTGCAGAGGCTGCAGCCTCTGCTGGGGCGGAATGCGCGGGGTTTTCGGCGCGATGCCCTCGGCGAGTACACGCTACTGCTGTGCCGCACGCTCTCCTGCGCGCGCGTGACGTGTGGGACGCGTGCGCTGCGCTCAAACGTCGCGATTTGGCGATAGGCGCTCGAGCCGGCGCACAGCGGATAGGTGCGCCGCGCAGGGGGGGTCGGAGGGGTGCGAGAGGGGGCGTGGGTCGGGCGCGCACCGGACGGCCCTGGGAACGGCCGTCACGTCGAGGAGTGGGGCTGTTGGCGGCTCGAGCGCCGAGGCGAGCCGCGCTCTGCTGCGCCGCCGACAGCCCCTCTTCCGAGCCGGCGCGTGGAGGCGAGCCGCGGCCGGTGTCGCTGGTGCGGGGGCGGCGC
>NW_005201556.1:0-1021 GCF_000372725.1 Emiliania huxleyi CCMP1516 | reverse complement strand
TTTCGTGAGTCCAAGAAGGTCGACCAATCGAGCCCAGTCCTCGCCAAACGCCTCCAGACGGCCTACGAAGGCAATGCGACTCGCGGAAGCCATTGAGCCGTCCCCTTCAAAGAGGTAGCGTGCAAGCGTGTCGCGAGCGTGGCCGAGGTTCATGATCAGCTCGGCCAAACCGCCAACCGCGTGAGCGGCCGCAACCGCTTCGGCAAACCCGCTGCCATGAAAGCTGGTAGACATGTTCATTTTGAGCGTGTGTTGCATGTAGTTTCTCATGTAATCCCATTCGCTCGCCTCCGCCTGCATCTGGTCACCCCATGCATCAGCCCTCGGTTTGGTTCGCAAGAAGTTCCACGAGGAGATCACCCGCGTGATCGGGTCTCGCACCCAGAGGACCACCTTGAAGGCCATCGTGATCCCTGGATGAACACGATCTTGAAAGCCACCGATGGTGCACGCCTTGGGGCTCATCGGCGCACTCCACTGACTAAACCAATTCGTCGATCCCTTCTTCCCCCTCCTGGGGGAGCTTTCGCCTGGCTCGAGGCCGTGCAGCTCGACGAGCTGGTTGATCATCCCAGCGTTATGAAACTTACGGAACGCTTTGATTCCCGACAGGCCGCCGGCCTTGTTCACGTGCACGTAGCAGATGTTGATCTCCTCGTTGGGTTGCGCGGGCGGGCGTAGCAGCCGAGTATTCGGCGCAATTGCTGTCGCCGAAGTCTGGACGGGTGAACGGCGTCTGCACGAGCGCGCACGGCCCCACTCCCGCGGCCGCTCGTTTGGCGGGCGCGGCAACCGCAAGGACGTGGAAGAAAATCGGCATGTATCCGCCTGCCCGGGATCACGGTAGAGAAGACACCCCCCGGCCCTGGTCCTTGCGATCGAGTGTCACGTAGCCCGGACTTCGCAAACACCTCTCCGACGCGCTCGACTATAGTCTGCGCGTTTTTTCGCGTTTACAACTGTATTTGCACACACCCCTTCAGAAGAATTTACTGGGCGCGCGCTGGTTAAATTCCCTGTG
>NW_005201557.1:0-1021 GCF_000372725.1 Emiliania huxleyi CCMP1516 | reverse complement strand
GAGTCGACGTGCCTCCTCGGCACGCGTGCTTGTCGGCGTGTGTGTGTGTGTGTGTGTGTGTGTGTGTGTGTGTGTGTGTGTGTGTGTGTGTGTGTGTGTGTGTGTGTGTGTGTGTTTGTTTATTTAGCGTGTGTGTGTAGAGACTAGAGAGTCTTTCGCACCGTGTTTGTTGGAGCGGCCGCACATTGCTCGGTACCCCCCCTGCACATCTAAAGCCATGGCCGACCCCCCCCCCAGCAGCAGCGCTCTGCCTGTGGGGGGTGCTGCGTGCTGGCATCTCTGTACAGTAGTACTTGAGCACTTGAGCACTGGATAGGGCCGATTCCGCGTGGTACGGGACCCCTCGATCGTCTCGCCCTCCCTCACTGGTATGTTCATTGGGGGGGGTCATAACAAACACGGTACAGGATCGAGGTGCACGCTGCCGAAGCAGTGTCGTCCCCCCTCTCCCCGACGGCGATGGCGGTGTGACCGATCGAGCTACAAGAGGAGCTTGTTCAGCAGGATCCGGGATAGTCAGATGCACTACCTCACTGGGCCTGAGACCATCACACGACGCACCCATCACCGTCTCGGATTTGTGTGGAGTCGAACCACTCCGGGATGGGCAAGCCCATCGATTTTCACTATGTTTCTCCGCTGCACCTGCAGGGGATGGCGGGAGAGGGGTTGGCTGAATCTGGGACGGGAAGGAGGAGGAGGAGGGGGAGGACGGGGGGGGGGGGGGAGATTGAGGGGGGAGCGGGGGGGGGGGGGCTCAAAAAGTCGAACGCTGCTGTCATAACAACTCGTAAACGTTTTACACACCCAGAGACTCCTAGCAACTCATAGACGTTTTACACCCACAAAGACTCCTTGGAACTCGCAGCCGTTTTACACACACAAAGATCGAAGCCCGCCCAGGGCACCCGTTCCCGCACTCGGGCCACCTCAAAAATCCTCCCCCGGAAATCGCCCGAAATCCCTCTGGGTGGGCGCCTGCCGCTTTTTCCGCAGGGGAATCCGCCTCTTTCCCCCCCCA
>NW_005201558.1:0-10357 GCF_000372725.1 Emiliania huxleyi CCMP1516 | reverse complement strand
CCTTCTTCGCACTTCGGGCGTCGGTGTGTGCGTATCTGTGGTGTCTACTTCCCCCGGTATGTACAAGGCAGACGGCGCGCTCTGGCAGACGGCGCGAACGAGAGGGTCGCGAGAGCAGCCATCGGCGGCGAAAGGCAGCGTCGTGGCCAACGCCAAACGGAGCGGCATGGCCAGAGCAGCGGCCGCCCAGGCGGTCGCTGCTCCGCCCCGTCCGAATCCGTCCGCCCGCGCGTGCTGCTGCCGCCGCCGCCGCTCCACCCGGTGCCCGTGTGTCGTGAGAGTTGCTTTGTGTATGTGTATGTCGTATGTGTGTGGACTTATGTCACACTTGAGCCTCTATCTATGATAGTAGACCGGTACTCGGGTTTGGATGGTAGCGGGGGGCCCCACCGGAGGCTGGTTACTGATTTAAATTTATTTATTAGGCCAGTTGCGGGCGACGGCTTCCACTCCACTCTCACACGAAAAGAAATTTCTTTTTGAGGTTTGCGGCTCTGCTGTTAAAAATATCAAAGGGCTAACACTTTCCACACACACCGCGCGCTCTCTCTTACGGCTCTATGACTATGTGTATATCTCTGTCTCCTCTGACAGCCCTGCTGGCTCACCAGACTCGCTCACACTGACAGCGGTTCCATGGCGGAGACCAGCCGCCGGTGTGTGGCCCTTCCCATCACGCCTCAAACACGAGCCACCGCACCTCCGCCAGCCCGCCCTCGGCATCCCAGTGCGCCTCGACAGTGTACAGCCGCCTGCCGCCGCCTGCCTCGCCCTCGCCGCTGTCGGCCGTCGAGTGCTGCGGAGGCCACCACGCGGCGGCGCTGGAGAAGGGCTGGTTGGCGACGCGCCGCGCGGGCGCCACCACCGCGACTGTCCCGCCGGCGCACAGCAGCACCGCGTCCGCCGCCGCCGCCGACCCAACCCTCGTGCTATGCCACGCGGCGCCGGCCAGCGAGCGCTGCTCGAGCGAGGCGCTGACTGCGAAGCCGGAGCCGGGCGCGCGCGTCGGCGCGGCCGCCCGCTCGAGCGCGCGTTCCAGCTCCGCGCCGCAGACCGCCGCAGCCTCGCAGCTCTCGGACCAGCCGTCGGCGGCGGCGGCCGAAGGCCACGGCCCACGAGCGTCCTCGCGGACGAGGGCGAGCTGCTGCAGCGTTCCGTCGGCGGAGTGGACGACGCCGGCGCTCATCCTCAGGTGGTCGCCGTGGTGGAGGAAGAGCTCGGCGGCGCAGGGAGTGCCCGCCGGGCTCCGCCTCATGCACCACGCGCTCGGCCCTCCGGGCAGCAGCAGCGTCGTCATCTCGGGCGAGGCCGGGTGGAGCATCCCGTGCGGCGTGCTGCAGGCTTCCTCGGTGAGGTGCCACGGGCCGCTCTGCGGACCCTCCGCAACCGTGCCGCGCTCGTCGCGGTAGTGGTACACGACCTGCATCGAGCAGCCTTTTCCCGTCGGCTCAAAGGCCCGCTCGGCATCAAAGACGGAGCGCAGCTCGCCGCTCGGGCTCCAGCGACACCAGAGCGCGTGCCATCGACGCGCCAGCTTGAGGTAGACGAAGCGGCGCCAGTGCGCCGCGGCGAGGTCCTCGACTGGCATGTACATGCACTGCTGTGGCCGGGCGTCGTTACACACGATATTCATCTGGCATTTACTTGATATCCCGGCGCGTCCCGATAAACCGAAAGGATTGTTGGATCGGCTGGTTTATCAAGTAAATGTGAGATATACGACGCATGCCGACTGGAGGCGCATGCCGACTGGAGGCGCGGCGGGAGCGACGGGAGGGGGGGGATGGAGTCGGAGGATGATGGGGATGGTCCTCTCGGCGAGCACCACGGTGCTCGCGGATTCGACCATCCGCCTGACTTGAGCACTTGAGCACTTGATACTCGAGTAGGGTCGATTCCGCATGGTACGGGACCCCTCCGATCGTCTCGCCCTCCCTCGCTGGTGTGTTCATTGGGGGGGGTCATAACAAACACGGCACAGGATCGAGGTGCACGCTGCCGAGGCAGTGTCGTCCCCCCTCTCCCCGACGGCGATGGCGGTGTGACCGATCGAGCTACAAGAGGAGCTTGTTCAGCAGGATCAGGGATAGTCTCGTCCGCCTGACTACCATTCCGACGACGCCTTCTGTGAGGAGGACGGCATCTGTGAGGGCGACGGCTTCTATTAGAAGCCGTCGCCTTTGCAGTGCCAGTCCCTCGAGGCCAGTCCCGTACCCGACAAAAAAGATTTTACAACAAACTCCCTCGCACGACACTGGGCACGGGACTGGTGGCGCGCACTGGCAAAGCCCAGTGACGATAAAAAGAATTTTCGGACACCTCAGTGCAGCGGAGGTGGTCTGTACTGCTACGCATATGTAGTCGCCCAGAATGCACAGATCGGCCATGTTATGTAAATACGCGCCCGCGATCCATAGTGCGTCGGCCAGACGTCGCGTATTTCGGTGTCGTGCCCGAGCCAAGTGGCGCCTGAATGAGCTACAAATGTCTTGCGTATTACGATTCTGTCTTCTGCATCCACCTTCGGCCGATCGGGGTGTGCCTCTCCAGGCGCGCTACGCCCCACGTACTACGCACACGCATTCCGGATTCGAGTGAGAAGTGGCGGTGCGGAAAGCGGCCTGGCGAGGCGACGAGGCGGCGCTGCTGGCGTGGCTCGAAAGCGGCGGGCGGGTCAATGCGACTTGCGGGGCGGGTGATGTGGGCGGCATCACGCTGATGATGCTCGCCGCCCAGGAGGGCCACGAGGAGTGGTCGAGCTGTTGCTCCAGCGCGGCGCGGATGCCAACCTGCAGGACAGCAATGGCGTCACCGCGCTGATGGACGCCGCCAACAGCGGCCACGAGCGGGTGGTCGAGCTGCTGCTGCAGCGCGGCGCGGAGATCAACCTGCTGAACAGTAAAGGCGGCACCGCACTCGCTGCTGGTCGACGTTTGTGGCGGCGTGATCGACACAAGGCGGGGGATGTAGAACCCGGCGCGGGGGGAGCCAGCGGTAAAATTGCTGGAGGAGACGAAGGTGGCAAAGGCCCACGGCGCGCCGGTGAGAGAGACAAGGTCGATCTGCGAGGCGTTGTTGGTGGCTTCAGCAGGTACGAGCACGAGTCGGGTCCCAGTTGACGCATCGTGGAAGAGAGGCGTGCTGGAAGTGAAGCCGTGGACGATCTCAGAGCCAGATGCCACAGGCGAGGGTGTCGTCGTCATCGAGGAGCGAGACGATGGACAGGTGCGTGGAGTCGCCCACGTAGTCGGGGAGAGCGTGGGCGGCTCGAAGATCGGATTGCCGGCCGTGCGACGGTGCGTCAGCGGCACGTTGGAGCCGATGCTGCTGTCGGCGATCCGAGAAGCGTAGGGCGTGCCAGCGGCCGATGCAGAGCACGTCGAGAGGGACAGAGGGTCGACTCACTCTCGTAGAAGCGGAGAGCGAGTCGAAGGCGAGGTTTGCGAGATCAACATTCACCTCGTAGGACACGGTGTGAGGTCCGGAGGTGCGTAAGACTCGGCACTTGCGGGCTCAGTGAGCACAAATTCCGCGTGAGGGGAAGCCATGAACGCTGCCATCGGCAAAGAGGACGCGCGCGTGAGGCAATGGAGCGCGGCGAACGCCAGCATCGAGGGGAACGAGAGCGTGATGGAGCGAAACGACATAAAATCGAGCAGAAACACAAGACTAGTCCAGACAGGACGGTTGCTTCCCCCAGGATTAGTCTTCTCTGCCTGCGGGAACACCCTCGGGCGGCCGGGTGGGGCTGCGGCTGGAGCTAGCATGGCTCGATAGAGCCGAGACCCCGTGTTGAGGCGGCGCTCCTGTGGGCGGCTGTAGAGTCGGGAGATATTCGGCAGACATGTCTCAGACATATCTCCCGATCTCATCCCAGTGATGGACGTCCGTACGTCCCTTCTTAGTGATTGTGTTTCGGACGGCCCTTCGTTGTGTTCTCCCCCGTCCGCCAGCGAGACTGGCTCAGTCGCTGGCGGCCGCAGTTCTCTGTGAGGCTGCGCTGCGCAAGCACGGGCGGGAGGGGCTTCTCCTGCGGAGTCGTGCGTGCGCAGGGCTCCTCTTTGCTTTCTTCTACTCCCTACTATCATCTCGTTCCCGTCCTGCCAGAGAATAGGACCAACAAGACATGTCTTGGACGACGGGCACTTCGCACTTGAGCGCTGTTACCGCGTGCCGGGAGCTGTCGTCGACCCCTGCGCGATCAGCTTCACTGGTGGCGGAGACGCCACGAGGGCGGTGGTCGGCGCAGTCGAGTCGCCGGCACTTGCGATTACAGCCGTCCGCCAGAGGGCGGCGGCGAGAGCGGCCACGACGAGGGCGAGCAGCATGACGGGGGCGCTCTGGGAGGCTGGTTCGGGCAGCGGGGCTGTCGCCCGATGAGGCACGCTCATGCCCGCCACCGCCTGGCAGGAGTTGAGGAGCACCGCGAGGCGCACGCACTTGGCTATGCGAGGCGTAGGGTCGCCAGCCGCCCCTGGCGAGTGCGCCGTGCGGTGGCTGGCGCTCGTACCACCCACATTGCTTGGGCACTCGGGCCCAGCTTCGCGATCGGCTGGCCGCGCGCGCCGGAGGTCGGCGAGAGAGGGTCCGCGCCGAAACGGCAGGCTCGGCTGGTGCGGTGACCGGCGCACGGCGGCGCACGACAGCCATTCGTCGGCGAAGGCGAGGCCCGTCGCGGTGCGCGAGTGCGGGAAGGCCAGCAGGCAGTTTCCTTCCTCGACGCGGAGGACGCGCGCCGTCCAACCGGTGCCGCCGTTTTCTTCGCAGGGGTTCCAGCCGACGTGGCTGCAGGACCCCCCCGGCGGCGGCGAGCAGTAGCATCCGAGGCGCGAGCGGGCGAACGAGAAGCCGTTGTTGAAGGCGACCGCCGCCGTCGTCCTGCCGCCCTCGTAGTGCTTGGACGCCATCAAGTCGGGCACCTTGTCGGCGGCGAGCTCGAGCATGTCGTCATCGCGGTGGGTGTTCCCGCGGCATGGACGCCGACGCGGAGAGGCGGTTCGAGCGGTGTCGGGGTGGCTCACGAGTCACTCACCCAGTCGGACGCGAGGACCGCCGGCTCGGAATAGTTTTCCGGTGCCCCGGTCGGCTTGCAGGCGTGAGAGTCGGAGGAGTTTTTCCGTGCCGTGAACAGAGCACCCCGAAAATCGGACCGGAAAACTATACCAGCGCCGCGAAGCGCCGCCTCCCTCAACGCCCGACACTCGGTCGAGGCTGGCTCGAACTGCTCGAGGCCAGCTGCCTGACTTGTAAGTATTGACAGCGAGTGTGTCGCCAGTCGCTCCCGACCACACGCGTTGAGGGGCGCGTGGACATGTTAGCCCTCGGCAGCTGCGATGCGCACACACCTGTCGACCGACCTCATCACAAAGATCAAAGTGCGCGTGGTCGAGGTGAAATGGCTGCGCGAGGTGGAGGGCGTGGTCCGTCAAGGAAGGTTCCACGCGTGGGTCGCGCGTGGTGACTTCCAGGACCCATTGCACCTCTTCTTGCTGCGCGGGACGCCGCTGCGCGACCTGTCGGGGTTGAGAGGCAGCGACCTGCGAGACGCCTCGCGGGCGAATGGCGTCTTCATCGCCGAGGAGCGCCTGCGACTCCGCGGGCTGCTGCAGGCCTACGCCGAGACAGGCGCTAACCCTTTCGGGGACGCTGGCGCCTTCCTCCACGACTTTACTGACGGTGGTGAGGCGTCCAGGAGAGGGGACGGGGAGGCGCGCGAGGCGGCGATCCTGCAGCTCCTCCTAGACGCGGGGAGTGCGGAGAACCCAATCGGGGGACCGGACGGACTCTAGTAGCTGCTAGGTGTGTGCAGCAGGAGCCAAAACAGCGACGGGTGTCTGTCGTGGGTGCGTGCTTGGGTGGTTGTGTGCTCTCTGCCGCTTTCGATTGTCAGACCACGACACGTCCCGATGTAGAAACATCATGGGAGCACCTCAGATGCGTCTGAAGACCGCAGGGTGGCACCAAATCGGGCGCCAAAGGTCGGCAGAAGGCGCCGAGGGGCCAAAAAGGCCCCGTTGGGCTCGTTCCGAGGCTTGGACGGACTCTCGCGGCTGACTCGTGCGCGATATCGGCATGTGGTGATACACACGCATCGGGACGATGCCAGCGGCACCCGTTTTACGAGCCTCAAAGCCGCGAGCCGCCCTGCAGGCGCCGTTTTGGGGCTCCAGAGAGGTCCTGCAGAGGGCCCCGGGGGCGCTTTCGAGGCCCCAGCTACCAACACACGCCTTTAGAATGGTCCCGAGCGGCTCCCACGACCCCCCCAGCACCCGAGCTGCACGACACGACCGCTTGTTTGAACATTAGCGACACAAGTAATTAATCATGCGGGTTGTGTCATCGTGATTTGGGAAAACGGAACACGCATATGACGGACGATTCTGATGCTGGCCCGCTGCCGCCTTTTGGCGTATAGGCCGTGTGTGGGATATCGCGGGGCACTCGAGGCGGGGCATCTTTTTGGTTGTGGGGGGTACCGTCGCAACAGCTGTTACCAAAGAAAGAGGAACCCCCCCGAAACAATCCAATCACTGCGAGTCCGAGCCCGCTCTCTGACACCGCGCCTGCTGCGCTTATCAATCTCGACGTTCCCCATCCCCCCAAGCCGACGGGACGGAGACCGCGGCGAGATGTCAATAGAACCCGTCGGGGCCGCGCTGGCCGCGCTGGCCGCGGCGCTGCCGCGGAAGCACCGTCGCGGTTCTGAGGCGCGCAGCCGCCCCGCGGCGTGTGCCGCCCCTGCCGCCCCTCCCCGCGCCCCTCTACTCCTCCTTCTCCATGCGCCGATGGAAGGCCGCGCGCTCGCGCACCCTTCCGACGAGCTTGAGCGCCTCGTCGACGATGATGACGGGGAAGGAGAAGGCGAGCACGAGGAGCCAGTCGTTGAGCGTGAGCGGCACGATCGAAAAGATGGTCGCGAGCACGGGCACGTACATGATCACGAAGTGGAGGCCAAGCGAGCGTAGTTTCTTTTTGAGGTCCTCTTCGTTTTGAGATTCCTTTTTGGAGACCTTTCGTCATGCTTCATGCTTTCTATCTATCCATCATGACGTCATGCACATGCTTCATGCTTTCTATGATCTATCTATCTATCATGACACAGCTGCAATGGCGCGGCCCCCAAGTGCGGTCACGCGCCGGACTGCCGCTTTCGCTTGCGGCCCTTGGCCTCGGCGGCCCGCCGCGATGCGACGCGCTCCGCGGCGTAGGTGGCCGCGAGCTCCGGCTCCCACATCTCCGTGATCTGGTTGTAGCCGTGCTCCCAGATGCCCAGCACCTCCGACGGCCGTAGCTGGCGCAGGTGGTCAACGTCGTTGGGGTCAAGGCCGATAACGAAGAGGCGAGCACCAAGGCGAACTCGCGAGACGAGCACGTGCAAGTCGACCAGCTTGAGCTTCGGGTAGACGCCGGCGCCGCGCTTGCCGAGGCTCGCGATGAAGTAATCGAGCGTCTTGCCCTGCACCTGCAGCGCGCGGAAGATTGGCTTGGTTGGTTGCTAATGTGGGCGGCGCGACGGCTTGGGCACCCACTCACCTTGAAGTCTGTCACGGCGAACGCCAGATCGATCTGGTGCTTGTTGATGCGCAGCTCTTTGGGCACGCCCACCCGCGCCGTACGTTGCCGACGCCTTGCCAACCAGCACTGGCACGACGAGCTCCTCATCGAAGAGCGACGCGTCACGCGCCAGCAGCGTCTGTCGCGCCTCGTCGGACACGTCGGGGATCGCGTTGACGGAGAGCGGCGGCTCGATCTGCACCTCCCAGATGCCGTACTGGTCGTTCCACACCGTGTTGGCGAGGCAGTTGTCGAGTGTGGTGTCTCCAGCGAGCGTGAGCGAGTGCAGCTCGGCGTCGAAGCCGTTGACGAGACCGCGCCCCGTCTCGATGTTGGAGGTGATGCTCGCGGGCGCGCCTTCCACAAAGTGGAAGCACAGGCCGGCGCTCCTCGAGGTAGGCCCGCTCGGTCTCCGTCCCAGTGGATGTAGCTGGCGGCGACGCCCACGAGCGGCTGCTTCCACCAGAAGAGTGGCCGGCGATGGTGACGCGCGAAGAGGCGAGCCTGGAGCAGGTTGAAGGCGTGGCGCTCGCGCTGCGACAGCACGCCAATCTTGGCGAAGCGCAGCGCCGTCCGCGCTCGCTCGGCCACAGCCTCGAGCTCAGCCGGAGATAGTAGCGGGTGCCGCGCCGACGCCGCAGCGGCGGCACGCTCGCCCTCGCGCTGGATCGCGTCGGCGGTGAGCTGCTGCGAGATCAGCAAGTCGATGAAGTCCTCCGTCACGGGTTGCGGGCAGGTGGTATCGCGCTGGCACTCCAGATTCTTGGCGAGGCGCTTGTCATCGGCGGCGCGCATCGGCTCGGTCAGGAGCATCCGCTGGAACTCGGCGAGGAGCTTTGTGCCCTTGCGATCCGCGCCGACGTCACTCTTCTTGCCGGTGATGCCGAGCGCCTCAAGGTCGGCATCGGGCACAGCCTCGAGCACGAGCGAGGTGTGCAGCGCGTAGCCGCTCACCGGCTGCAGCTGGTGGAAGTCTGTGCATACACGCCAGTAAACGTAAGCAAACATGTGGGAGACGGGCTGTGCGCAAGTGGCAAGGCACGCAGGGGCAGGCACGCACCGCCGGCGAGCACGACAACCAGGCCACCAAAGGGCAGTTTGCAGCCGAGCAGCTGCTGCAGCCGCTGGTCGAGGTGGTGCAGGTGCGGCGTGCCAAGGAACGAGGCTTCGTCCAGCACGATCATGATGAGGCGGTGCGCGTCGCCCACGATTGCGTTGAACGTCCGCTGCGCTCGGTCAGAAGCCGCCGGCAGATCCTCGAGCGTCGAGCCCGCGTCGCCAGGGATGCCGGTGAGCTTGCAGTACGTGGCAGCGGGCAGCGGCAGCGCCGTCACCGCGACGCCGGTGTACGCCGAGAAGATGGCGCAGCCCAGGTCCTCCTCGTCCATTAGCTGCAGCAGCGCGCGTAGGAGCAAGCTCTTGCCGGTGCCTGGCGCGCCCACGAGCAGGTAGTGCATCCGGTGCACAAGCGCCACCGCCTCTGAGTACTCCTTGCGTGTGCGGCTCGCATCTCCATCACGCTGAGCGGCGCCCATCCGACGGAGGACGGGCAGGAGCCTGCGGCCGGCGGCGCGCTGCCGCTGATTCAGCGGCGGGAGTGGAACGTCCTCGCCGCGCTTGAAGCGCTCACCGAACTCGTCGCGCCACCGCCTGCTGAGTGTCGGCGGCAGAGAGCGTGCCGTTGGCCTGCAGCGGCCACGAGCGGATGTGCCTCGTTCCGTCGTCTCGCGTGCTCTCCTGGTAGCGCAGGAGCGGGCAGATGGCGCGGAAGATGCGCATCAAGTTGAGCCCGTTGCCGTTGAACTCGGAGAGCGGCTCGTCCGAACGCGCGGCACGCCGCACGTGGACATCGCCGGCGCTCTCGTTCCTCGCGGCTGCGTCAGCTTGCGACGCCGCCGAGGCTGCGTCAGCTGCATCCGCATCAGCTGCGCCGTCTGCAGCTGCATCAGCTGCACCCTCGGCGGCGTCGGCGGATGGGTCGAGATGATCGGAGCCGCCACGCGACGTCAGCCCTGCGGTGAAGGCGTTGAGACGGGAGAGCGCCGAGTCAGGCAGCGTGTCGGAGGATGACAGCAGCACGACGCGAGAGAAGGCGTCCGCTTCCTCCGGGTTGGCCACCTGCGCCACGTCATCGGCACTTGCCTGGGCGGTGGCCTCGACGGCTTGCGCAAGCCCGGTGGTTGTGTGGCGCGCATCGGCGACCAGTCCCGCACCAATGTCACCGAGCTCGCTCCGCACCGCGTCGAATGAAGGCGCGTCCGTCACCTTGGGGTTGCCCATCGCCCTGTCGATGGCAGCGTACAGCGCCAAGTAATTGTGGCACCGATGCGGGCAAACCTGGATGTCGTTGCGCTTGAGCAGCCACTGGGCGAGCTTGTCGTGCTTATCGTCCGCGCCCACGAACAGCGCGCGGCAGTCGGCGCCCCGCAGCCACGCCGCCTCGCGGAGCGTGGCCGCCGCTTCCTTTGGCCCGTCGTGCGGGAAGTAGATTGTATCTCCCTTGATCGAGGCGTCGCGCAAGATCTCGAGCGATCCGAGCTTGATCGACACCTGAAGCGATGCACACCATGACACTCGACTCACTACGACGCGTCGTGAAAGATCTCAATAGCATCTCAAAATCTCGGCGGCATCTCGGCGAGGGTGGCGGCGGCGAAGGCGGTGGTGGCGAAGGAGGCGGCGGCGACGGCGGCGGAGGCGAGGGCGGCGGCGGGCTCGGCGGAGGCGGGCTGGGTGGCTACGGCGAGGGCGGGGGCGGGCTGGGCGGCGCCGGCGAGGGCGGCGGCGGCGAGGGCGGAGGGGG
>NW_005201559.1:0-1021 GCF_000372725.1 Emiliania huxleyi CCMP1516 | reverse complement strand
CCGCGCTCGCCGCCTCCTGCCGTCGCATCAGCTCGACGAGCTTGGCGGCGTCCGCCTCCTCCTGGCACTGCAGCGCTTGCTGCAGCCGCGACGCCTCCGCGTCCCGCGACTGATGCGCCTTGAGCAGCTCCATCAGGTGCGTCACCTTTCCCTCCAGCTCGGACGCCGCGGTGGGAGCCGGCGGCGCGCCGTCGCAGCGCGCCGGGGCCGACGGCGAGAGCCTGTGGAGGAGCCGGTGGAGCAGTCGAGACTGCTGACCGCTCCTCCATGGTCCCCCGCCGGTGGACGCCGAGTGCAGTCATCGGTATGCGGGAGGCGTGCTCAAGGGCTGGCGGGGCGGACGCGACGACCTGGCGTTGCCGTCGCGGAGGGCTCGGGCTCGAGTGAGCGCCGCCGGCGACGCGTCGTTGCGGCCGTGGCCGCGCGGGCCACCTGCATCGACGGGCTGCTTAGGGGGGGGGGGGGGCGCCAATGAGACGCTTGCCGTCGGCAATCCATCCCGTGTTGGCTTCAATTGTACGAAGGTCTTGGCACCAGCTGATGGCTTGGGTCCCAGATCGCCCAGTTCGTGCACGGTATTCGGATTTTGCTATTTGCTCGTGTGGGGGTATATCGCAGATTTGTCAATGGTACCGCGTCTGCGACGCGGGCGCCTTGCGGGCAGAGCCCTTAGCCACCCTTTTATCTTGCGCGGTCAAAATTTAAGAGCACACAGGCTCGACACAGGTGCGGACTGGCGCGTGCTAGTACTATCACAGGCACACCACCGGAGCCGCCTAAGCGACTCCGTTAAGAACGGCAATGCACTTAGCACCGTGCACAATGCCGCTGTCCCCGCACGCTAGCTCGTTCACCGTCTGCCACGCCACGGCGGTGTGGAGGACGACAGACAAGCGCGGCATCTGCAGCCCGTGCCAGTTCTTGGTGGTCCATGTGACCTCATCGAGGTGCTGAGCGTGCGAAAGTTTGTTACTCAGCTGGTCCGCCGCCTGCCGAAAAATTTTGCGGACGCCGTCCCCGA
>NW_005201560.1:0-1021 GCF_000372725.1 Emiliania huxleyi CCMP1516 | reverse complement strand
CTGAGCGGGATCGACCTCGCTGCGCGGGCGATCCAGAGCGACGCTGCAAGGAGCCTCACATCAATGGGCCTCTCGCTGGCTGCCGCCTCATCTCGATACTCTCGTTGGCGATGCCCTAGGCTATACCTCACAATTTGGCCTCGCTTCGTAGGCGCGATCTGGCTTCTCGACCGTCGCATACGCGGCCTCTACCCTCTCCAACGCCAGGCAGCAGCTCGCCGCCGAGGATGATATTCCGTCTCGGAGAGCCCTGCTCTCGGCGAGGCTGAGGGAGGCGGCCGACAGCGTGACCAGCCAAAACGATGAGCTCGAGGGGGTCTGCCCCTCGCCGCCACGAGCCGACGACGGCGGCGCCTCCTCTGCAGAAGGCGGTGACTTGGACCCAGAGGCAATTTTGGAGAGCAGCGCTGCCGCGCGCCGCCATCTTGTTGACGATTGGCTGCGGCAGGACGCGACAATCGAGAGCCAGCGCGAGCGGTTGCGGTCGCTTGAGGAGTACGTGGCGACGCTCGAGGCTGCGCTGCAGCCCTTTGCAGAGACGCGTACGAGCACTCAAAGTTTGGACGCCTGAGGCGCCCCGGATGGATCACAAGAGCTGAGAAGATCTGAGAGGTCTCCAGGAGAAGTGTGGTAAGTTAACCACTTTGGTGAGACTGAGAGCGGAGAGGGTGGACAGTGACTGTATAGCGTGAAAGAGAGACGATATCTCTCTCGGAGACGAAGCGCTAACGAGACTTAACCGCCTCGCATATCGCTTATATACGGTTTTCCGCACACGCACGTGTCCGTGTGTGTGTCGGCTAGCGCCTGTCGGCTGTCGCATTACAATAGATGGAGTCACATAATATCACCGACTGTTGTCATTTGCCTCTAGATCTGTAAGGTGTAGCTCCCATTCCTTCATTGTCCATACAAAAATATACGGCGCTCCTCTCGCTCCCCACGCACACGGATGTGCAGAAAAAGGGACTCGCTCCGGGACACGGGGCAGAGACCCTGGCCGGCTGCAACCCGCATCGTC
>NW_005201561.1:0-1021 GCF_000372725.1 Emiliania huxleyi CCMP1516 | reverse complement strand
GGTTCCAGGAACGGTCCAGGAAAGGTCCAGGAAGAGGTCGGCGGGCGTGACCAGGAGTGTCGCCTCGTCGCCCACCACTCGGACAAACTCGACCCAGCCGTGCGCACCTGTGAAGAGGGAGGTGTGAAGAGGGCGGGTGTGAAGAGGGCAGGTGTGAAGAGGGCGGGTGTGAAGAGGGAGGTGTGAAGAGGGAGGTGTGAAGGGGCGGGTGTGAAGAGGGGAGGTGTGAAGAGGGCGGGTGTGAAGAGGGAGGTGTGAAGAGGGCGGGTGTGAAGAGGGCAGGTGTGAAGAGGGCGGGTGTGAAGAGGGAGGTGTGAAGAGGGAGGGTGTGAAGAGGGCGGGTGTGAAGAGGGCAGGTGTGAAGAGGGCAGGTGTGAAGAGGGCAGGCGTGAAGAGGGAGGCGTGAAGAGGGAGGTGTGAAGAGGGGAGGCGTGAAGAGGGAGGCGTGGAGAGGGAGGCGTGAAGCGAGGTGTGTGAAGAGGGAGGGTGTGAAGAGGGGAGGCGTGAAGAGGGCAGGTGTGAAGAGGGCAGGGGTGAAGAGGGCAGGTGTGAAGAGGGGAGGTGTGAAGAGGGCAGGTGTGAAGAGGGCAGGCGTGAAGAGGGAGGCGTGAAGAGGGAGGTGTGAAGAGGGGAGGCGTGAAGAGGGAGGCGTGGAGAGGGAGGCGTGAAGCGAGGTGTGTGAAGAGGGAGGGTGTGAAGAGGGGAGGCGTGAAGAGGGCAGGTGTGAAGAGGGCAGGGGTGAAGAGGGGAGGTGTGAAGAGGGCAGGTGTGAAGAGGGCGGGTGTGGAGAGGGAGGCGTGAAGCGAGGTGTGTGAAGAGGGAGGCGTGAGGAGGGGCCATGCGGAGTGAGCCGCGCCTCCTACGTGAGCGTCGTTCCAGACCACCGACTCGATGCCGGCGGGAGGGTGGCCGGGGCTCTCCGGCATTGCAAGCCCGACCGCGCCGACCTAAGGCAAGGTGAGGTGAGGTCAACGTCTCCACACACACGAGGTGGCGGGGCAAGGGCCAGGCTAGCCCCTCG
>NW_005201562.1:0-1021 GCF_000372725.1 Emiliania huxleyi CCMP1516 | reverse complement strand
CTCGGCGTCGCGGACGGCGCGAGCGTAGGAGTTGAAGTCGGAGCCTACGGGAAGGTAGCCGACGGTCAGGGACGGTTCAGGTGACAGCTTGGACCTTGCTGAGAGCGCCGAAGACGGTGCGGAGCTTGGAGAGCTGCTAGGGGTTGAGGAAGGGCTGGCGCTCGGCGACGAGGAGGGCGAGCTAGTCGGCGAGGAAGAATGAACTGACGTCGGAGCCTACGGGAAGAGAACCGGCGGTCAGGGACAGTCCTCTCGGCAGCTTCCACCTGGCGGCAGAGCGCCGAAGAGGGGGAAGCGCTGGGAGAGCTGCTTGGCGCTGAAGAGGGACTGACGCTTGGCGACGCGGAGGGTGAGGAGCTCGGCGACGCGGACGGCGCAAGCGTGGGAACAGACGTCGGAGCCTACGGGAAGACACTCGATGGTCACAGAGTCCCGGTGGCAGCTCTGACCGAACGGTAGAGCGCCGAGGACGGGGCTGAGCTGGGGGTGCTGGTAGTTGACACCGTCGGCGAGGCTGTGGGGCTGGCGGTCGGTGACGCCGTCGGCGAGGCTGTGATCCAGGTAGTTGATGCCGTCGGCGAGGCTGTGGGGCTGGCGGTCGGTGACGAGGAGGGCGAGCTAGTCGGCGAGGAAGAATGAACTGACGTCGGAGCCTAACAACTAAGTAAGCGCATCTACCATCTTTGAAAGAACGCGCCGTGTGGGCGCGAGAACCGCAGATGATGGGCAGCGGTGCCAGCGCGGCCAAACGTTCTGCTTGGACGCGGCAGTCTCAGAGTCGCCGCCCACAGCAGAAGATTACCGCAGCTGCGCGCATGAAGCTCAACCCGAAAGAGGTCGGGACGGAGCGGGATCAGTCAGATAGGTTTTGGCGTCAGTATGCCCCTGACGAGTGGCGGCAGAATGGCTGGAGAATCACCCGCCCGCTGGCGGGGGTGCCTTTTCTTCTCACCATCAAGGACTACACCGTGGGTGTACGCGGACCGCACGGGTGCGAGCCCACCTACGTCGATTGCCTCGT
>NW_005201563.1:0-1021 GCF_000372725.1 Emiliania huxleyi CCMP1516 | reverse complement strand
GGCCGCCCGGGCCGCGCCGCGGTGAGTTGTGTGGACTTGAGCCGTGGGGGCAAAAGCCGCAATAACGTAACACTACGACGAGATGTGACGAACTGACATGTACTTTACTTCTCCGAGACTCTCTATGCGCTTGCGCGGGCTCCCGTCCTCCGAGTGCGAGTCCGACTCCGATCTCTCCGTGTGCTGTCCGCACGTGCGCGCTCCGACCAAAACGGTCCGACGCCGCGCGGCCGCGGAGGTACGACGTACGGTGTTTTACACCTAGTAACTTCAGTGTTCAGAGTCGGCGCTCACTAGAGCTGCGTGTCCCGAAAATAAAGCAGCACAATCGGAGATCACAGCTCCATGTCTTGCAGATCGCCTCCCGCAGCGTCAAGGCCGAGGCCCTGTGCGACCACCGGCCGTGCCTGAGTGTGTGCAGGGAGGAGCAGGGGTCGGCGGCTGGGGGCGGAGCGGACCGAGCGGGGAGCGGAGAGAGGAGGGGCGGGGCGGGGCGGGCGCGGGGGGGGGGGGGGGGGGCACCCCTCCGGGTCTCGCAGCAAAAGCAGCAACAGGTCGTCCCCCAAGGCTCGGATCGCGGCAAACCCCTCCTCCTGGGGCGCGGTCGGCTGCCCCCCCACAAAAATAATGCGGTCCCCCCCCCGAAACGCCAATTCCCTCCCCCCCCCGAAAACGGCAGCAATGGGGGGCCTGCCCTGCTCGTCCCTGTGCAACTCCAGCCTACAAGCAGGGGTTCCAAAAAAGTCCCAAAAGGGTGCCCCCCCGGCCCCGGCGTCTCCCTGGCTTTCAAGCCCAAAACCCTCGGTCGGTTCCCGCGTCAGGCTTTCGGCAAATTTTTGCGGCCCAACATTAAAACGGGGGCCTCCCTCCTCGTGGGCAAATGGGGGGACCATCTCGAAAAAGGAGGTCCCCCCGACCCAATTCCCAACACCAAAAAGGGACGCCCCCCCCTGGGCCGCCCCCCTTTTTGCCGCCTCCCCCTCCCCCCGGGGGGGGGCCCCTTCCCCGGGGTCCGTGCTGC
>NW_005201564.1:0-1021 GCF_000372725.1 Emiliania huxleyi CCMP1516 | reverse complement strand
CGTGGGCGGATGGCGGGCGGGCGGCTGTCTCTGCCGCTGCCTCGAGTGCGCCTCGTCTCGCTCTTCGTCTACTCGAGCCTCGTCTCGTGTGCCGCCTCGTGGGCGGCGTGGCGGGCGGGCGGCTGTCTCTGCCGCCGCCTCGAGTGCGTCTCGTCTCGCTCTTCGTCTACTCGAGCCTCGTCTCGTGTGCCGCCTCGTGGGCGGGGTGGCGTGGCGGGCGGCTGTCTCTGCCGCCGCCTCGAGTGAGCCTCGTGTCGCTCTTCGTCTACTCGAGCCTCGTCTCGTGTGCCGCCTCGTGGGCGGCGTGGCGGGCGAACGGCTGTCTCTGCCGCCGCCTCGAGTGAGCCTCGTGTCGCTCTTCGTCTACTCGAGCCTCGTCTCGTGTGCCACCTCGTGGGCGGCGTGGCGGGCGGGCGGCTGTCTCCGCCGCCGCCTCGAGTGAGCCTCGTCTCGCTCTTCGTCTACTCGAGCCTGGGCGGCTGTCTCTGCCGCCGCCTCGAGTGAGCCTCGTCTCGCTCTTCGTCTACTCGAGCCTCGTCTCGTGTGCCGCCTCGTGGGCGGCGTGGCGGGCGGGCGGCTGTCTCTGCCGCCGCCTCGAGTGCTTCTCGTCTCGCTCTTCGTCTTCTCGAGCCTCGCCTCGTGTGCCACCTCGTGGGCGGCGTGGCGGGCGGGCGGCTGTCTCTGCCGCCGCCTCGAGTGCTTCTCGTCTCGCTCTTCGTCTACTCGAGCCTCGTCCCGTGTGCCGCCTCGTGGGCGGGGTGGCAGGCGGGCGGCTGTCTCTGCCTCCGCCTCGAGTGCGCCTTGTCTCGCTCTTTGTGTACTCGAGCCTCGTCTCGTGTGCCACCTCGTGGGCGGCGTAGCGGGCGGGCGGCTGTCTCTGCCTCCGCCTCGAGTGCGCCTCGTCTCGCTCTTTGTCTACTCGAGCCTTGTCTCGTGTGCCGCCTCGTGGGCGCCGTACCAGGCGTGGCCGGCGGCTGTCTCTGCCGCCGCCTCGAGTGAGCCTCCGGTCGCTCTTTGTCTA
>NW_005201565.1:0-1021 GCF_000372725.1 Emiliania huxleyi CCMP1516 | reverse complement strand
CGCTTGCAGCCCACCATTGGAGACGTGCCGGGCGAGGCGCTCGGCGATGGCGATGGCGGCGGCGGCGGCGAGGCGCTGGGCGGCGGCGGCGGCGGCGGCGGCGGCGGCGGCGGCGGCGGCGGCGGCGGCGATGGTGGTGGCGGCAAAGTGCGCTCCACCACCGGCACTGCCGCGCTGCCTGCGGCGGTGGCTGCTGCGCTGTGGCCGCCGCCGCCGGGCGGCTTTGGGTGCGGCGGGTCGGGGCTTGCGGGAAGGATCTGCTCTTGGACGCGCGATGTCTTGGACCAGGTGCCGCTGACGAGGTAGGCGGAGCAGGCCAGCGTCGCCGTGACCCACAGGACGGCGAGTGGCAAGGCGACAGCGACCTTCATAAGCGGCGGCTGGAAGAGTTTGCTGTCCAGCGCGCCTGCAGGCGTCGTCCAAAAGAAAACAAAGCAGAATACTGTCCCGTTTTGCTGTTCACAGCTAGGGACGGCCTCTGCGGCAAAGTCAAATCACCCCCACCACCCTACCACCTCCCACCACGGCAAACCTTCGGCTCCCGCTCAGAGGCTCGCCGCGCCCGTGCGGCGCGCCGAGGCGGCGCCGAGGCCGGCGCCTTGCACCCGGCCCGCGGCCGGCACCGCCTCGCCCCACAACTGACCGCCCTGCGGCCCCTGCGCAGGCGTACCACAGGCGTCGCTCAAAAAGCGACGCCGGGTGTGGGCTGCTCCCTTGACCCGTCACGGGTGCGGCGCGCCGAGGCGGCGCCGAGGCCGGCGCCTTGCACCCGGCCCGCGGCCGGCACCGCCTCGCCCCACAACTGACCGCCCTGCGGCCCCTGCGCAGGCGTGCCACAGGCGTCGCTCAAAAAGCGACGCCGGGTGTGGGCTGCTCCCTTGACCCGTCACCCGCCGCGCCCTCGCCCGGCCGCCTCACCGCTCACGGAGCGCTCGGCGGCTCGCCGCCGCCGCCGCGCTTCCCGCGCCGCCACGCATGCCCCTTGCCCTGACGCGCGCTCTGCAGCGGCGCAGAGCGCGCT
>NW_005201566.1:0-1022 GCF_000372725.1 Emiliania huxleyi CCMP1516 | reverse complement strand
CATAGCATTATTGTTGCATATTATGCCACATAAGGTCAGACTTGACCCCATAAGCATCAAGAACCCGATGCTCATGCTCCGGCTCGACTGTGCCGGCACACTGCCTCCTCGCGCCAGCCGCCAGCAGCCGTCGCGGCCCGCACCAGAGAGGGAGGTCGACGCGTTGCCCCCGCCGGCGGCACCCCAGGTCAGAGCCGGGATCTATCTAGGAATGTTTAGGTAAAATGAGACGTCGCCAGTCCGCAGTCTGCCACCCACTTGGGATGACAGGAAGACGCACACACCTCCATCCACACCGCCCAGAACACCGCAGACTTGGGCAAAATGACAAGTGTTGCGCGCGCCGCAGGCGAAGAGAAAATTTGAGCGGGGCTCCTGTTCACACTCGTGGGTGGGCCCTTTCTTGGGGCCGCGCCTGTGCAGCGCGCCGTGGTTTCTTAGATTTTTGCGGAAATCGCTCGGCGTCGTTTCTTAATGGGACGTTTTCTTAAATCTTAATGCCCGCAACAGACTGTAGTGTACCACTAACCGCCTGCGCAAGAGCACTACGCCTCTACCAACATACCCAAAGTCCCAAACACTACGTCGTACGCCTCAGTCAGCGGGCTCAGACTGGCACCCACCTTGAGCACTTGAGCACTGGATAGGGTCGATTCCGCATGGTACGGGACCCCTCGATCGTCTCGCCCTCCCTCACTGGTGTGTTCATCGGGGGGGGGGGGGGGGGGGGGCCTAAAAAAAACGGGACAGGATCCAGGGGCACCCTGCCCAAAAAATGTCGTCCCCCCTCTCCCCGAAGGGGATGGGGGGGTGACCCATCCAGCTACAAAAGGAGCTTGTTCCCCAGGATCCGGGATAATCAAATGCACTACCTCCCTGCACACTGGGCCTGAAAACATCTTAAAAAGCATCCCCGCCCCGTCTCGGAATTTTGGGGGGCCAAACCCCCCGGGAAGGGGAACCCCCTTCCTCTGGTTAATTTGCAAAATTTCCCTTTCCTTGTCAAAAAGGGGAGGGGGGCC
>NW_005201567.1:6046-10716 GCF_000372725.1 Emiliania huxleyi CCMP1516 | reverse complement strand
CGACGGCGTCGGCTTCCTCAGCTCGGTGGAGCGGTACGACCCGGCGCTGGATGCATGGGAGGCGGTGGCGCCGATGGGGGAGGAGCGGAGCAGGCCCGGCGTGGCGGTGCTCAACGACGGCAAGCTGTACGCCGTGGGAGGCTACAGCGGCGACGACGCCCTCAGCTCGGTGGAGCGGTACGATCCCGCGTCCAATGCGTGGGAGGAGGTGGCGCCGATGGCGGAGGCGCGGAATCTTGCCGCCGTGGCGGTGCTCGACGGCAATTTGTACGCGGTGGGAGGCTACAACGACGACGACCACCACCTCAGCTCGGTGGAGCGGTACGACCCGGGGACGGATGCGTGGGAGGCGGTGGCGCCGATGGCGATGCCACACGAGGGTCACGCCGTGGCGGTGCTCGACTGCAAGCTGTACGCGGTGGGAGGCTACAACGACGACGGCGGCGTCCTCAGCTCAGTCGAGCGGTACGACCCTGCGGTGGGTGCGTGGGAGGCGGTGGCGCCGATGGCGGCGTCGCGAGAGCTGCTGTCGGCGTGGCGATGCTCGACGGCAAGCTGTACGCTGTGAGCGGCAGGGTCGAAGAGGAGGCTGAGGCTGAGGTCGACCGGCCGGCTAACACGGTTGAGCGGTTCGACCCGGCCTCCAACGCCTGGGAGGAGGTGGCGCCGATGGCGACGGCGCGGCTCTTTGCTGTCGCGCTCCTGGTGTAGAGCGGCATATACGTAGAATCGCCGGTAGACGGTGATGTGCGGTGATTTTGTTTTTCTCTTTCTGCGTCGCTCCGCTCTGGCCGGCGGTCTGCGCCGTGAGTGTGCGAGTGAGTATTCTTGATACGAAACCACGACGACACACACCAGTCGACTCGCATCGGTTGCCTCCATGAACGGCGGAGCTATTCTCGCGCCCACACCACACCTGGCTCCAACGTGGACACGCCCATAGCTGGGGACACTACTAGGTCACGCATGGCATCACAGAAGTTTTATCTCTGGGCCCCGAAAGGCATCTCTAGCAGTGTCGTTACACATGCCCCCTCCCCTCCTGGGCGCATGCGCCTCACGTCTCGCCAGAGCATAAGCCCTTGGCGTGTGGCGAGACGAGTTTTTCGCCATGCAGCGAGCAGCAAGCCGCCCGCCGCAAACAGCCGGAGGCCTCGCCGCGGCACTGGCTGCGCCGCGGTCCCGCACCCGTCGACGCAGCTCCCCCCGCGGAAGACCGCGCGTAGCGACGCCTTGACGATCGAGATGAGCGTGCCTGAAGCTCGCCCACCTACTGCCCCTCGTGAGAGTTGGTTATGAGTGGGATCAGCTCCCCCCCTTGGGATCGAAGCCGCCACAACCTCACACCCAACATCCCAGGCGGGATCAGAGAGAGACTCCGCACCGGACACCGCCCGGGCACAGACCCCCTACCCGTCGGATTGCACAGGGCCCCCTCGGAGCAGCCCACACACAATCACACATCGGCAGAATTAGTGCCTGAGTCAGGCAGACAGCACAGACAAAGGAGAGGAGACAGAGGAGAGAGAGAGAGAGAGAGAGAGAGAGAGAGAGAGAGAGAGAGAGAGAGAGAGAGAGAGAGGAGAGGGGAGAGGGTGTGTGCACACATGTGGAGCAGGGAGGGTGTCTGTGGTGGGTTGTAGTCATACTACGTGGTTAGAACCACGCGCCCCTCAGGAGCTAAGGTAGAGCTGAGCGTCCAAGACGCCTCGGTGCCTCCCACCGGCGTGACACACACACTGGGGTAAGCGGGGTAAGGGGTAACAGGTGTACGCCGTGCAAAGCACTCTGTACCGATTTGATGGATCGAAAGGCGAAGAACAGTCAGGCTCGGGCTGGACACCAACGCAGTATGGGTGGACGCCGAACTCTCGGCTGGTCGCGATTTCTTTTTGTGGCCACGCGTGTTCAGCTCCGCGCAGGCGCGTTATACACCACCGCAGCGCCTGGCCCAGCCCAGCCGAGACCTCTCTCCCCTCGCACCGACCGCCCACCCCCGCCGCGCGCTCCCGCGGTCGCGCCCTGCTCTCCCCGCTGGGGATCGAGTCTCAGGGGCGCGACGACCGCCGGAGTGCGCATGTGGTGCCCTCGATTAATAAATAAGCTTGCAATTAACGATGCGGGCCCTCACTCTGCTGTTGCTGTGCTTCGCCTTTTCCGCGGCGGCGCTTCGGCTTCCCGCGCCGTTGCCACGATCCAATCGTGCCTCGTCAACGCAGCCGCCGCCGCCGCTGCCCGCACTACTCTCGTCGGAGCAGCTCCTCGGCCGCCGCGCCACGATGGTCAGCGTCATTGCCACGCTCGGCTTTTCACTTCCAGCTTCGCTGCCAGCGCATGCAGGTCAGCAGACAATTCACGCGTGGCACGCATTGGATTTCACGCGTGGCATGCATTATCAGACTCTGTCTCGCTTAATTTAGACGCGGCCGGGCGGGTCGAGGCGGCGGCGAAGGCGAGGGAGAAAGAGCGCGCCGCGAGGGATCGGGAGCGCACCAAGGCGACGGCGCAGGCAAGGCCGTCCACCTCCCGAGCTCCCCTCCTTCTCTCCACAGCGCCCTCGCCTCTGCCACCCTGACCGCCGCCCCCGCCCGCCGCAGCGGGAGAGGGAGGTCGCGGCGGCTCAGAAGAAGCGCAAGGCGGCCGATGACAAGAAGAGGGCGGTGGTGACGAAGGCGCAGTCGGCGGCGGCGTCAAAGGAGAAGGCGCGCAAGCAGCGCAAGCAGGCCGAGGCGGACAAGAAGAGGCGGGCAAAGGAGGCGCGAGCCAATCGCGCCATCACACACGCATTTTGGACCCATTCGACACACGGCAACGCAACCTCCTCTCGCCGCCTTCTCGCCCACCCACTCTCACCTCGCACACAGCTCTCCCCCACTCTTGCAGGCGATCCAGACGCGGCAGGCGTCCAAGGAGAAGCAAAAGGCTCTCTCTCCCCCTCGTCCTCCCGCCGCTGTCCTCCCCCCCACCTCGCCTCTGCCAACCCTGCCGCCCCCATCTGCTGCCCGCCCCCGCCCCCCTGCCCGCCACCCGCTCCTCTCTCCTCTGCCCTCTCCTCTGTGCAGCGCCCCCTCTGTCCCGCTTGAAACCCCTCGCTGCCTCGACCCTCCCTCCCTCACCGCCGCCGCCCTGGCGCTGCCCTGTGCACCAGGTTGAGCGGCTCAAGTCGCAAAAGGCGCAGCGCGCGAGGGCGCCTCGTCGGCCCAGCCGCGGCGGCGGCGCAGGAGGACTCCTCTCCAACGTCCTCGTCCTCGGCACGCGCCGCTGCTGATAGTTTAGGGGGCTTGTCCTGCGAACGGCGCTTCTCGTCACGGCAGTCGGGCGTGCCACAAATAGGGACGGGCGCCGCGGTCTACCTTGGCGTGCTGGGCGACGACAGCTCCACCGGGGAGGCCTAGCCGGGCTAGGGCGCTAGATCGGGCAACCCGAGCCCTGCCGAGCTCCTGCGCTGCGGGGGCCGTTTTGCGAAGGGCCGGGGTGCCCACTGCCCCCGGTGGGAGAGCCTGCGCGCTCGTGCGTCGCGGCGTGCCTCACGAGTGTGGTGGTACGGACACACAGAGCTCACGGGCTCCTCACAGAGCGAGAAAAAAAATTGCGTTTTACCTGCGAAAGACACTACTCTCCCCCCCCCGTCACTTGTCCCCCTTGGCGTGGCGCGCCTCTCACATTGGGCTTTTGGCACTGACGAGCGACCACGAGAAATACCGGCGTTTTCGCAAGAGAGTCGAGCGAGCAAAAAGTCGCCGCAACTGCTCGGCCTTGAGTCGCAGCTTGCCGCCGCCGTGGCGGGCAGGATGCCGGCCGGCCGCTCCCGCTGTCGGGCGCATCCGGCGAGACTCGCCTCGCCCCCGCCGCGCCGGCGAGCTGCGAGGGCACCATCCCAACGGCTGCCGTCCCCCGGCTGGCGGCGTGAGAGGCCTCGGGAGGGCTCACCGAGGGCCGGCGCACGCGATGCAGGCACTACCAAGGTCCTGGCGACCGCTCCGCGACCACCTCATCACATGAGACGACTGCTGTAGGACGCTCGCGGGCCAGAACTCGACGAGACCGCCACACCAACACTAACTGCGCTTCGGCGCCCGATCTGGATTTTGGCCTCCCGACGCGATTTCCGACCCCCGACGCGAAGATATCGTCCCGACTCTCACTACTCGCCCCTCCATCCTGTAGGTCCGGACCTTGCCTGCTCAGTAGCCGCGATGAATCGTCGCCCTCATCGTCCGCGGTCACCCTTTCAGCTTCGGACTGGCTTTTTGAGACCCTCGCGTTTGCCCATCTCGGCCGTTTACGACGCGTCACGCCTTCCCTCGTGCCGCAAGTAGGCGTGTGCGTCATGACTCCGGTGCCAGCTACACGGCCACGCCGCGGGACAACGTGCCGGGACGGATCCATCCGACCCACGGGTGCCCAAGCCGCCTCGCGCGCCTCAGCCCGCCGGGCCCCTCGGCGGCCAGTGTGGGGTGGATACGGCGGTGATAAACCCCTCTGACAGCAGCGCCTCACGGTGTGGGCTGCGAGGTCACTCGGGGTGACCCAGGGGGCGGCGGGGGAGCAATCTCCCGCCGGAGCAGCGGGTGAGATTCCCGCTACTCGCTCGAGTTTGAGGTGCGCCGCACCTCGCCTGTGTTGCCTTCCCGGCCGCCCCAGCCGCCCTCACCGTTCCTCATCCCCTC
>NW_005201567.1:0-5690 GCF_000372725.1 Emiliania huxleyi CCMP1516 | reverse complement strand
CGGTGAAGCCTCCCAGAGTGGGCGCTGGCTGGCCGAGGGCGTCGGGCGGGTGCGAGGCGGCACTCAGACCGCCGGAACGGGCCGTGGTGGCCCGTGTGGCGTTCGTGAGGGACCGTTTGTGCGCCCCGGTAGCCACCCGGCCGGCGGCCACCGGGGCCGGAATTGGCAGCGGCTTGGGCTGTGTGTGGGCTGGTCGCGGTGGGGGATATGGTGCTTGTTTATGGTCCTCATTTCCCCCACTCACCACTCCCAACCGGCAGGGCCTCACGGGGCAATTTTGAAGGCCTCTGCCATCGCTCAGGTCCCAAACCATGTGCTCGTCCGCGCAGGGAGGGCTCGGTCGCCGCCCCCCAGAGTGAGGTGTTCGGACTGAGCGACGGCAGGACCCTTTGAAATCATAAACTGCGACGTCCGTGAGGCCCCTACGGCCGGTGGCAGTGAGTGGGTGATTGGAGGGCCATAAACTACCATCACGCCGCCCATCGGACCCCTCCTCCACCCCAAACACAGTCCAAACCGGGGCCCCGGCGGCGGCCGGCGCGGCGGCGGCGACGCACGCCGGCGAAGCACCATCAAGCTGCTGTACGGCCCCGGCATCGCCTCCCCTGGCTTAGCTCTCAGTCAAGATATTGTGAACATGGTCAGTCTCTACAATATACTCACTGACACTGAACCTCCCAGAGCTCGTCCCGGTCCATTACGGCCATCCTCGTCCTCAGGCGCCGGGCTCCGCCGGCCAGTCGCCCGCCAGATCCGGCTTCGTCGGGAGGGCGTCGTCGCGGAGCACCATCGCCGCTGTCGGCGCTCCTGCGGCGGTCCGGGGGCACGTCTGGGTGGCCAGGGGCGGGGGTCGAGCCGTGAGTGCTCCGCCGGGGCGAGCTTCTGGGTCCATGGCACCGCTGCCGGACCCGTCCGAGAGCCTTTCCGGACACGTTCGCTCGATGGCCTAGCTGGCGGCCGATATTCGACAACCAAAGCTCCGGACGCCGCGGCCAAAGATCCGCGCACAGTCCCAGGGCTCGTGGTGAGTGTGGGGTGTGCCTCACGAGGCGGAGAGGCCGCGTGAACTCCCGTAGAAGCTCGCGAAGTGCGGATTTGGAGCGCCGCGCCGGACCTCCGCCGGGGCCCGCCGGGGCCACGGGAGAGGTCAGAAATCGTTTTTGGGGGTAGACTACTACAAACCGGTCACGGTCCCGTCCAGTCTAGTCCCTTGGCCGGCCCTGGGCCGCTCGGCACCGCGCGGGGGTGCCGTTAAGCGACCCTACGGATTTTCAGTGGTCGATTTTGGCCAAAAAGCCCAATGTGTCCCCCAGCTCTCGGTATCGCGTACTGCACGAGGCTACCGTGGGCCCCGCCTGCGCGCTGGGGGTTCCCTGCCCTGTCGGGAAGCCTAGCTCTGAACCTGGGGTCGCTACCTAATGCGGGGCTCCTGGACGGGTGATGAAGTTCGCCTTGAATCTCTCGTCTCGCTTTCCCCCCGACTCGCGTCCGTCGGGGGTACTCCCTGCTCTGGCTCTCTGATCTCCCCCCCGCCCCCCCCCCCCCTCCTTCCCTCTCCGGGATGAGAAGCGCGCTGCTGTCCCTAGAGTGGGGTCGGGTGTTGGGGGAATTGATTAGGCACCATGTTGTCCGCGGCCGCCCACGGACGATCGCCGGAGTGGGCCGAAGGACAGAGGCTTGCCTGCGTGGGGGCGCGCGGGCGCCCACTCAGGCTCGGCCTCCGTTGTCTCAGCCTTCAGTTCACCTCTCCTAGCGCCCGGTTTTGCGTGGCGACCTTCATTTCGGGGTCGAAGGTGCTACACACACTTGCCCCCTGGTGGTCTGGCACTCGGCGTTATACCTACTGGGGTTAGGCTGTTTTTCTTTTATTTTCTGAATCCACGCGGTGTTTTTTCTTTCCTGTCAGTTTTCTTTCTATAACGGCGTTTTTCACTTTTTTCTTTTCTTGCTTATGGCAGTAACGTCTAACGAAAGAAACGGGAACTTTGTCGTTTGTGCGGCACCGGCAGGCGCGGGCTCGGTCGATATCCCATACTTCGACTCACATCTTCACTGCTGCGGTGAGTGCCCGGGGAGGCGCGGCGGCGGGGTGAATGAAAAGGTCTCAGAATGCACAGAGAAAGAAACTGCAGGCCCGTGCAGAGGCGCGCGCTGCAGTTTCTCTGATCGGGCTGCTGGCGGTGTGAGCGCGAGAAGGCGTGGTGAGGCGTGAGGCAGGCTATTGTTGTGGGGTGCGGGCTGCGTCGTTAGGCGTATGCGTGCACATGGTGCTGTATGCTGTGTACTTTGCTGTGTGTGCAGGCAGGCTGGCAGTGTGTGCTCTGTGCTGTGTGCAGGCAGACTGGACAGCGGACTGAACGGATGGCGGAGCGTGCGCGCAGCGTGCCACGCGCGCGCCTCGTGCAGTGCAGACCAGGCGCGTGGCGGCAGGGGCGCAGCGCGGAGCACGCGGGCTGAATGTTCAGAACAAGCAGGGCTGCTGTGCAGTCTGCATGCAGACTGCACAGCAGCCCTGCTCGGGTGACGGAGAGCGTGCTCGGTGGCCTGCGCGCGCGGCGTGCCGCCGCGCGCGCCTCGCGGTGAAGCGTCTTGCCGGTCGCGTCGCGCTCCGGTGCGGTATGGTGCCTGAAGAAGGTGCAGGCGCTTGTGCAATGGGCGCAGACTGCAGTGAGAGGTGCACTGCGGCGCGCGGCGTGAGTGGTCGTGCGCCTGGGTCTGGTGGTGCGAGAGGCGCGTGGCTGGTGCGGGCGGCGCGGGCCGGCTATGGGGCGCCAGCACAGGGCAGACGCACATGGCACAGCTCTGAAATGGCGCTGCGCGTGTTTGCGTGCGCGCGGGGACGTACGCGCAGTTTTCACGCGGTGTGCGTGGAGAAGGGCATGAGAGGCGCCGGCCGCGCGTGTATTGGCGTGTGGGAGTGTTGGGGTGCCCGTAGGCGCGTGGGAAGGTGCCCGAAGGGCGATCATTTTCGGGGTGCTGAAGGAACTGTTGTTCACAGCTTCTCCTCACAGAGCGAGAGCCGTCTCTCGGGTCTCGCTCTCGGGAGTCTCTCGGTCGGCGCGGGGCGCGCGCGCACGGCGCAGCCGCAGGGTAGGCCGCGGAGCCCCAGACCGCAGACGTGTCGAGAGCTGGCCGCTGCATATTATACACGCATGTTCGTTTTGCGCCGCATGAGGGCGTTTTCTTATAGCTAGGACACGGAAAGACAAAAGAAAGAAAACACGGGTAGAGCGAAATCCCGTGCCAAGGGTCGGCGTGTGTGCTCAGCTGCGGCAGGCCACGCGAGTGCGTCTACTCGTCGACGTTGACGGTCTGCAGGCCCTTGTACTGGTGCCTCTCGACGACCACGTGCGTGCACAGCGTGTACAGCTTGTCCGTCGCCTCCTCGTCGTCGTTGCGCTTACGCGCCAGCCGCACGCGCACGCGCCCCGGCACCGCCTTGATGCCTTGGCTCCACAGAAACTTGTTCAGCTTCGTGTCGACGCGGACGTCGTCGGTGCCCATCATCTTCTTGGCGAACGCCTTGACCTCCTTCACCGCGCGCGGCGCCCGCTTCTTGAAGCCGATGCCGTGCAGCAGCTTCTTCAGGTGGATGGTGTACTCGCGCGTCACGACGTCTTCGCTCCGCTTGATCTTGCCGGCGCCCTTTGCCATCGCGACGCAAGCCTGGGCGGGGCGCGGCGGGTGGGGGACAGGTCGGCGGCCAGTCCAGCGGAGACGCGCGCACGGCCGGGCGTGGGAGGGGGGCTGGCCCACGCCGCAGTGGCGGGCGCAGCGCGGCCCCGGGGAACGGCCGCGCAGACCCCCCGCTGGCGACGCCCCTGAGACTCGATCCCCAGAGGGGAGAGCAGGGCGCGCCAGAGAGAGCCGCGGGCGCGGGCGACAGGCGCGCATAGAGGGCGCAGCGCAGAGGGCTGCTGCAGAGCGGCCGCCACGCGCCGCACTCCCCCGTCGTCGCGCCCCTGAGACTCGATCCCCAGCGGGGAGAGCAGGGCGCGACCGCGGGAGCGCGCGGCGGGGGTGGGCGGTCGGTGCGAGGGGGGTCTCGGCTGGGCTGGGCCAGGCGCTGCGGTGGTGTATAACGCGCCTGCGCGGAGCTGAACACGCGTGGCCACAAAAAGAAATCGCGCCTACGAGACTTCGGCGTCCACCCATACTGCGTTGGTGTCCAGCCCGAGCCTGACTGTTCTTCGCCTTTTTCGATCCATCAAATTCGGTACAGAGTGCTTTGCACGGCGTACACCTGTTACCCCTTACCCCGCTTACCCGGGTGTCACTTTACAGACTTCACCTTCATCTGAGCCTTACCACCCCCCTTCCCTTTTGCGGGGCCGCCCTTGGCCTTGGCCGCCTTGGCCTCTGCCTCGGCCCTCTTCTTTGCGTCCGCGGCGTCCTGCTTCGCCTTGGCCGCCGCCGCGGCCGCCGCCACCTTCTCCTCCTTGGCCATCACCTGTTTAGGGGCACGGCGGCCAACCATCGCCGCGTGGTGCGCTGGCGCCCACCCAAGGCGATCACGCGCCACGACGAGCGAGAGTAGAGGGGGCACCTGTAGCAGGCGTCGGAGGGCGACGGCGTCGCCCGCCGCCGCCGCGGCGTGCAGGGGGTTGTCGGTGTAGACGTCGAGTCGCCGGCCTGCGGTGTTTTGAGGGTCAAACTGAGCCACACGAGGCCGCACGAGGCCTCTGGACGAGCCGGAGAGCTGAGTGCGACGCGTGTGGAGGGTGGGAATTGGGCATCTGTGTCGCCGCTCTGATGCATCTGGAGCCTGCTGCCCTCGGCCTGTGCAGCGGCCGCCAATGAACTGTCTGTTGGGAAGCCGGCGGCGTTGGATGCGCGCATCTCCTCGACCTGCTTGGCGGCCATGTCTATCCGGTGGAGCAGCGGAGCGCGGGTCGACGACCTCATCTTGGGCTGACAGGGCCGTCCGTTCGCCTCTGGCGCAGCACCCATTGTCGCGGCCGGAGGGGGGGCGTCGGTTACGACAGAAGAAAGAAAAAGAAAGCGATGCGCTAGAGGGCTTGGCGTTTTTCTTTTCCCCAGGCCCCGGCCAAGCCCTCCCCGCTGGCAGCTCTCGCCGATGGCCACGCCAGTGGCCGCTCCCTTTGAGGCCGACGACTACGACGACGTGAGCGAGGCGGAGGATGAGGAGCCGGCGCCGCTCTCCGCGCTCGACGACGCAGTGGACGCAGTGGATTTCCTGGCAGACGAGGTCGAAGCCGGTGCGCCTGCACAGGACAGCGCCGCCGAAGCCGTCGAGATGGCGATCGCCGCGGAAGAAGCGTCCACGGAGACGGCCGACCCGGAGGCCGCCGTCCTGCCGACCATCGCTCCCGGTATCTTCAAGCTGTCGGCCATCTTTGGCCATGAACGAGATCGGCGACTGCCGCGAGCAAAGGAGCTGCCTCCCGCGACGGCGCTGTCGGAGCCGCCTCCGTCGAGCGTTGACGCCTTCCTCCGGCCGCGTGAGGACGAGGCGGAGGAGACGGACCCGTGGGCCGCGGTGGAGGATCGACTCACCGGCTCTCGCGCCGCCGCCGCAGCGCCGCAGGCAGCGCCGCAGGCAGGGGCGGAGGAGGCAGGGGCGGAGGCGGAGGCGGGGGCGGAGGAGGCGGAGGCGGAGGCGCAGGGCGACGCCGCTGCCGAGGCGGATCCTCCCCCGCCGTCGGGCCGCCAGCCGCGGTCTGGCGCGC
>NW_005201568.1:0-1022 GCF_000372725.1 Emiliania huxleyi CCMP1516 | reverse complement strand
TGAGCCTTCGCCCCCCTCCTTGCGCAGTGTCCCCCACTATGTGTCGCCGTTATCGGGGCATGCTATCCTGTGTAGTCAGGGCAAGTGGGGGCGGGGGGCACTCCCACCGACGTATGTATCTGTGGTGACTGTCTCCAGTCTCGGAGGGGGGCTTGAAGCTAAGAATATTTTATTTTTTTCCGGTTCTTGTTTTTAAAACCCCGCTTCTCTCTCTTGTTTTTTTTGGCGTGCGGCGGCGCTTCGTGCCAGTCGCAAGCATCACACAAGTTTTTTTTCAATTTTTGCCCGGCCGCGCGTTGCTGCGCAAAAGCTTTTGTGTGCGCGGGTTCGCGCTGCGCTAGGCTCAGAGCGAGTTCGCGCTGCGCTAGGCTCAGACGGCGAGTTCGCGCTGGCTAGCTAGGTAGGAGAGAGGGGGTTTGTTTGTGTTGCTAGGTAGGTAGGTAGGCTGAGAGGAGAGAGAGATTTTTAGCAAATTTTTTCATCCACTGTTTCGCGGGCGCTTACCACTGCCTTTTCACCGACGGTGGCGAAGAGGGCTGGCAGCATCGCCCTCCTGCCTGACACGCACGCCGCACGCACGCACGCTGCGCAGCCGCCGCCCCCAGCCGCGATGGAGAACATGGCCGTCGAGAACGTTAACAACATCGTCGGCACGTTGAAGCGTCGGCAGGTAGAAATGTTCTCGGACGAGCACATGGACGAGCACATCAACAAGCGCCTTGCGACAGCCGCCGATGCGCTGCAACAACGGCGGCACTGGCTCGAGTCTGCGAGCAGCGAAGACCTGGATGCGTGGCGGCAGCGCGGCGATCGCGCCGCGCTCTGCCGGCTCGCTTCAGACGCCGCGGGCGACGCCCACCCGAGCTTTCTTCAGCTCCTGCACGCGCTGCTGCACAGCCGCTCATCTGATGAGGATGCATCGCTGATGGCTCGCGTGGCCAGTGTGCGCGACCGTGCCACGTCGGCTCACGCCGGCGGGCGATTTGTTGCGCTTCACGAGGCAGCCGAGCTAGTCCTCGCTC
>NW_005201569.1:0-1022 GCF_000372725.1 Emiliania huxleyi CCMP1516 | reverse complement strand
ACCTTTGCCATCGCGACCCTCATCATATTCCCTCGCCCTCGCCACCGGCTCCCTCCGCCTCACCGTCGCCACCTCCTCCAAGTGCCTCACCGTCTCCGCCGCCGCCGTCCGCCTCGCCCTCGCCGCCGCCGCCGTCCGCCTCGCCCTCGCCGCCGCCACCGTCTCCGCCGCCGCCGTCCGCCTCGCCCTCGCCGCCGCCGCCGTCCGCCTCGCCCTCGCCGTTGCCGCCGTCGCCACCTCCTCCATCTGCCTCACCGTCTCCGCCGCCGCCGTCCGCCTCGCCCTCGCCACCGCCTCCTTCCGCCTCGCCCTCGCCACCGCCTCCCTCCGCCTCACCGTCGCCACCTCCTCCATCCGCCTCACCGTCTCCGCCGCCGCCGTCCGCCTCGCCCTCGCCGCCGCCACCGTCAACGCCGCCGCCGTCCGCCTCGCCCTCGCCGCCGCCTCCTTCCGCCTCGCCCTCGCCACCGCCTCCCTCCGCCTCACCGTCGCCACCTCCTCCATCTGCCTCACCGTCTCCGCCGCCGCCGTCCGCCTCGCCCTCGCCGCCGCCGCCGTACGCCTCGCCCTCGCCGCCGCCACCGTCAACGCCGCCGCCGTCCGCCTCGCCCTCGCCGCCGTCTCCTTCCGCCTCGCCCTCGCCACCGCCTCCCTCCGCCTCACCGTCGCCACCTCCTCCATCTGCCTCACCGTCTCCGCCGCCGCCGTCCGCCTCGCCCTCGCCGCCGCCACCGTCCGCCTCGCCGTCGTCACCGCCACCGTCGACGCCGCCGTCGTCCACCTCGCCTTCGGCGCCGCCTCCTTCGGCCTCACCTTCGCCACCGTCTACGTCGGCCTCATCGTCGCCACCGCCGACATCGGCCTCACCGTCGCCGCCGCCGCCGTCCGCCTCGCCCTCGCCGCCGCCATCGACCGCCTCTCCCTCGCTAGCGCCTTCGTCGGATCTCGCCGTCGCCACCGCCGACATCGGCTTCACCATCTGCGTCGCCGCCATCGGCCTCGCCATCTCCGCGAACACCGTG
>NW_005201570.1:0-1022 GCF_000372725.1 Emiliania huxleyi CCMP1516 | reverse complement strand
GATCTGCACGGGTGAGTCACGTCGGCGTCAAGGAGCCCGTGCGACCTGTCAGAGCTTGATCTCCGATCTCAGCGGCGTCGAGTCGTCTCCGGCGCGCGACAAAGGTACATACCCAGGACGCGCAGAGGCAGCTGCGACCCAGCCGAGTGGACGGTAACGCACCGCGCCACCTGCTGTGTGCCGCCGTCTACTCGGCGGGGTCGCAGCTGCCTCTGGAAGGCACCGAGATGTACCTTTTTCGCGCAATGGTCAAAATCAAGGTTTTGTAACGCGAGCTGTGCCACAGTGAAATGGAACTAGCCTCCGTGAGTGAGTGAGTGAGTGACACACACACACACACACAATCGTGCCGTGGGAACCCACCCACGCTAGCTAGGTCTCGAGTTTGACGCATGGGGTCACTCCCGCGAAACTCGTGAACTAGCCGGGGCAGTTTTTTTTGGGGCAAAAGACAACCGAGCCCCGCTAGAATACTTTTCGCTGCCGCCATCCGGATCTGCACAATGAGCGGCGCCATCGGCCATCTCCGCCGCTATGAGAAGCGCCGTGCCCGCCGAGCTGCGCCAGGGCGGCCTGGGCTTGCTGCGCGCCCTCCTCGCCGGGCGGACGCGCGGCGCGGCGCTCACGGCCCTGCTCGACGCGCGCCTCAAGGCCGAGAACCACTTCACGCTGCTGACTATCGCCGCTCGGCACGGGCAGGCCGACGCCGTGCGGCTGCTGCTCGAGAGCGGCGCGAGCGTCGGGGCGACGACCGGCGGCGGCTCAACCGCGCTGGCCATCGCGTGCCAGCAGGGCCACCTCGAGTGTGTCCAGCTGCTTCTCCAGGCGCACGCGGCAGTCGACCAAGCCAACGCCAACGGCGCCACGCCGCTGTTCATTGCGAGCAAGAATGGCCACGTCGATGTCCTCCGGCTGCTCCTCACGGCTGACCTGGCGGTCGACCAAGCCATGGACGGCGGCTTCACGCCGCTGTACGTCGCGTGCGAGAAGGGCCACGTCGATATCGCCCGGCTGCTTCTCGA
>NW_005201571.1:0-1022 GCF_000372725.1 Emiliania huxleyi CCMP1516 | reverse complement strand
GCAGCAGCAGACGAGGAGAGCGAGGCGCGCCTCCATGGCGCGAGCTTTTTTCTTTTTCTCCCGCGGCCTGCCATCAGAGCAAAACAGCGGCGGCGTCTTTCTTTGCAAGCTGTCGAAAGCTGGTGGCACTGAATCGCAAAAAGAATTCCGGGGCGCACCGACCGCACAGAGCGGCCATCCAAGCCAAAAAGAATCGAAGAGGCACGGCACAAGGTGGGCTGGAAGGAGAGAGAGATTTTTAGCAATACCAAACAACTCTAACACTCACACGTCATTTGGGGCCTGGAGCCCTGTTCACGCGCGCGCGAGACGTGCAGACAGGGTTGCCAGGTGAGAGCGAATGGCGCGGTTCACGCCTCGCACAACAGAGAGAGAGATGCGCTCTGCATGGTGGGACATAAAAGAGAGCGAGTACTTGGGCGAGTAGGCCGTGCGGTCGACGCTGCCGCGCGCGACTTTGCGCGCGAGGCGGCGCAGCTTGAGAACGGCGGTGGGCGAGAAGCCGCCGCCGAACGTCTCGTGGAGCAGCAGGTTGAAGTTGTTGCGCTTGACAAAGATCGCGTCGTGGTAGAAACCGCGATGCGCCTTGACGTAGCCGTGGCCGTTCTTGTGGTCGAAGGGTTGGCCGGGTTGCCCGCGCGCCTTGCAGCCCATGTTTAGGCGGCGGGCCTTCTCTTCGGTGTTGCCGAAGGCGTAGGAGTGGCCAACGGAGGCGGGCGTGCCGCCGCTCGAGGCGTTGCCAACGCCCGCCGAGGAGGTCTTGAGGAGGGGCGTCCAGAGCTTGACTTCATGTTTGTGTTTGCTGGAAGGTGGGCGGGAGATGTTTATTTTAAAAAGCACGTCTTGTCCTTTCGCCTGCGGAAACGTTCAGCTCCCCCATTCGTGTCCCCGCCCGCCGGTCTCAAAAGAGAACCCCGGAAGCTCCGTTGCCACCTTCCAGTGACTGTGCATGCAGCTCTTCGCTATGCCAGAGACCCCCAAGGCTACGGCGCCGGACTGGGTGAGCTCCCCCCCCCCCCCCC
>NW_005201572.1:0-10370 GCF_000372725.1 Emiliania huxleyi CCMP1516 | reverse complement strand
ATCTTGCGGACACCTCTTGTGGAGAGGGGGCAGCGTTGACCTCTTCCTCTCCTCACGCTAAGGCGACGCGGACGCCGCCTCTTCCGCCGCCTCTTCCGGAGGCAAGCCCACGCTCGACCACCGGCAGCCTGTCCAGGCCAACTGACGGGTCGCTGCTGCCCCAAAGAGGCTGCAGCCGCGACTTTTGCGTTTGGAGCCGTGCGCTGGCCGTGCGCGGCCGATCGCAGCACTCGCGTGGTACCACTGTCTCTGTGAAGTGTCCAGTGTTGGCAGTGCCGTGGGAGGGTGGCAGTGCCAGTGGCACTGGCAGTGTGCAGTGGTGGTAGAGCTAGAGGGGCCTCTGAGTATCAATTTCTTTTTCTGACTAACACTACAAAAAAAATTGTTCCAGTCTTAGCCAGCAAAAGGGAGCACACACGACTTAGCAAGTCCGCACTAGCGACTGCCACTCGCCTAACCATGCCTTGTCACAAGTGCTCTCCCAATCGCGTACAGGCACACACACTCCGCCTGTTCTCACTGAGTATCTCACCCAAACACTCTGACTAACACTACGTAAGAGCGGTGGCCGGTGCCCCGCCATCGTAAGGACAGTGGCGGTGCTATAGCGCAAGGGGTACTTGGAGCACTTGGAAGTGGTGCTTTATTTCTTTATTTTCCCGGTGGTAGCTCGTAGCTGGTACCTGTGACGCTGTGGGCTGCGGCGAGCTGTGTTAGTGCCAGCAGTGGCAGTGCGCGCCAGTCCCGTGCCCCGTGTTGTGCGAGGGAGTCTTCCGTAAATTCTTACAGTTGGGTTAAGATCCGTTAGCGGGAGATCGGCGGAATTCCTAGCACACATTCGCACAAATAGAGTACCTCCCCCCACAACCTACTTATCAGTTCGCGCTGACTTCTATGAACACTGCGCCCGAAGTGGGGTCACCTCTTACTGAACCTGATGCAGTGCTCCCGCAGGACTCTACTCACGGCGCCTTGTCTCTTTTCACCGTGGCTTGCAGCGCTCCAGCGAGAACGCTTGATGGTCGATTGAGTTGCCACTCTCCCTGCCGCCGCCTCTGCTCCTGCTTGGTGGCGACATGCCAAGGACGTCGGATTGCGCTCAGTCCGTGGCCGAGGCGTCGCCAAAGACTGGCGGTGAGGCCGACGAGACTGTTTGCTCCTCTCCGTCGAAGCGCGAGAAGGCAAAGCGCGTCGCGTATGGTCCCAGCACCTCGTACATGGCCGCCTCGCCCTGGATGGCGCCCTCCGCCATGGCTGCAGTCTTGTAGTAGCCTGTCGCCGGGTACTCATCCGTCTTGCCGTTCCTCGCGCTCGACCAGGAGAACGACTGCCCCACAATACCGTGGGGGAGGCTGCGACTCGCTGCATCGCCGTGCGACTTGAAGTCGACGTCGAGCCGGTGCGTTGGGCCGGAGAGGCGGTCGTAGACGGCGTTGCCGCGAGCGATGATGGTCCAGTTGCCGAGCGAGAAGGTTGCGCTCGACAGGTCGACCTTGATGCTCAGCTCCTCACACGTCTTGACGCCACCAGGACCAAGGTTGAAATGGTGTCCGCCGCACGAGCCGCCGATCATCCGCCAGCCCCAGTTCGCGTCGTTCAGCTTCGACGCCCAGAAGGAGACGTTGGCCCATTTGCGTTTCGTCCCACCGACGCGCGCCACGATGTGCGCCTCAGTCATGAAGGACCCGTCCACCGTCAGCTTGCCGCCGTGCAGCTTGAAGGAGGCCGCCTCGGTCTTCACGTTCACCGCCAGGTTGGGCGCAGACAAAAAGTTGTAAATCTGGTTGTCGCGGCCGCGGAAGTCAGCGCGGCCCCCGTGGGCAAAGTGGAGGTGGGGATCCTGCTCGCCGTAGGCATAGCTGTACTGCAGCCTACGCCGCGCGCGCCCCTCCACCTCGGCCTTCGTCAGGCAGCGGGAGGGGTCGGCGGAGCCCTCGCAGCAGCGGGGAGGCAGCTTAGGGAAAGTGTGCTCGGCGAAGGTTGGCAGCTCGCGCGCGACGACGTCGCATGCCCCACGCGTCGATGTGTCCGCCTCGGCCGCCATGTAGGCCTGAAGGAGCACGTCGCTCACGAAGCGCGGGCGGGCCGACGCGCCGAAGCCGTGCGACTCCATCGACCTGTCCTCTGCCCACTGCCAAGTGTTGCCGGCGTGGCCGCCATGGCGCGTGTAGACGGAGGGGACCGCAACCTGATGCGAGAGACCACACACACACTCAGCACATGCGGGTTGGGCGAGGCCACTTCAAGCCGTTGGGCGAGGCGACTACATGCTCAAGCAGGGCTGCGAGCGGGCAGCAACGAGCGGAAGAGTGGCAGGAGCAACAGAGCTTGGTGAATGCGCGCGCCGTTGCAAGTTGCTCGCAGCTCGAGAGGCCGGCTTGGATGAGTCCAATGTCCTCGCCGAGGGAGACGTTGGGGAACAGGCCGAGTGCGAGCGCCGAGCTCTTCTTGTACGCCAGCGAGGCGGGCATCACCTGCGCCGCGCCGCTCTTCTTGACAGAGTACCACTGAGGAGGACCGCCAGCCGCATGAGCTGCCGCGTGCGAGTAGACGAGGGCGCTCATGCGAGCTGTGTTGTCGAGGAGGGGGGCAATCTGGGCCTCGATCCGCGTCGGGTCGTACAGATCGTCGTCGTCTCAGTGCACCAGGATCTCGCCACGTGCAGTGAGCACAGCTGCATTTCGCTTCTCGCCGACTGTGGCCCGATGGTCAAACTGGACAACCCGCACGTCGAGGAGATTGGCGGAGGATGGGGTCGTGAACGAGGACGCGGGGTGGACGTGGAGCCTCGGCTCGCGGCTCAAATCGACGGGTGTGCCGTCCACCACCAGAACCACCTCGAGGTTTGGGTACGACTGCTCGTGGATCTGCGCGAGCGCGAGCTTGAGGTACTCAGGCCGGCCGCATGTCACGAGCACAACGCTAACCAGCGGTTTGCTGTGGATTCCAGTGACTTGAGCCGCCGCCGTGAAGGCGCACGCCAGGGCTAGGAGCAGGAATGAAACCGCGCGGTGCATGTCAAAAGGCGTTCTCCTGACGGTGAGGTCAATTCCAGGCGGTGCCCACTCCCCATAATCGAAACTTGTGGGGTGTCACGGCCAGCCACAGGCCGTGTTTCGTGCGAGGTTCAAAGACAACCGGAGATTCAGCACGCGACATTGCAATTTGCATTGGCCGCGCGTTTTGCCCACCCCGCACCCCCTTTTCCGTTTTTGCCGTCTCCCAACCCGCTCTGGCGCGCGCGATCGGCGCCGATTGGTGCCCTAGTCGGACAGTGCAACGGACGCGCGCTCTGCGCGCCTCACAAGCACTTGCTCAGAGCTCTGCGCAGAGGCAGAGAGAGAGCGCGCCCTCCCCCCGCCCCCCGGGCTGCTGCTGGCGCGCCGCGCGCGTGCGATCCCTCTCTCGCAGTCGGTCGGTGTTCGCCGGGCGTGCGAGTTTTAGAGCTAAAATACATCACAAGATGCACACGCTGCGTGGTCACCGGCGGTCGTGTCCACATGCGCAATGGCGCAATGGCGGGCAGCGCCAACGCGCAGGCCCATGTTTGCGCGCGACATGCACGCACGGGTGTGAGTCCTTCGGTAAGGTAGCGCGGGTTAGCGCGGGTTAGTGCTCACTAACCCGGCACGGGTTAGCACGGGCCAGAACGGGTTATCATAACCCGACGCTAACCCGACGCTAACCCGGCACTAACCCGTGCGGCTGGGGGGCATACGTCAGCAGGGGTTTGCGCCGGGTTAGGGGTGGGTTAGGGCCGGGTTAGAGCTGGTTGGCGAGATGAAACGGCTGCTGCGGCGGGCACTTCTGTTAACATATTCTGCCTTAACAGGTCGGCATGGTCTTCTGGTAACAGGCATGTTGTTGGTAACTTGATCGAATGTCGCCGAGGTCGCGGACGAGCACTCGGTGTACATCGAAAGCCTGGGCGGCCGGTACGTCTGGGACGAGGCTCGCTCGTGCTGGAAGTGGGTCGTCTACGTCGACTAGAGCACGTCCCTCCTCACTGCTCCGTGCACGCCTGACGCCCAGTCGACACACCTCCCGTTGCGCCCATGGCCTCCGCTACAGCGGCATGCGGGCTGCAGGGGCGGCCCGGCCCTCAACGTGTGCCAGTGATGGCCCTAGGGAGGAGGAGTGAGAGAGAGAGAGATTAGTTGTTGTTTGTTTGGAGTGAGTGCGCTGAGTGAGGGCGGTACATTATAGATCCTGTGGCATGAGACTGTCCCGCTCGCCATGCGCCCGCGGCTGTGGTGTGGCGAGTGAGTGAACGCACGAGAGAGGGGCGGTACGAGCCGTAGAGCTCTAACCCAAACCTAACCCGAGACTAACCCGAGCGAGACTAACCCGACGCTAACCCGCGCTGCTCGGGGGCATACGTTAGGACGGGTTAGTGCCGGGTTAGCGTCGGGTTAGCGTCGGGTTATGGTAACCCGTTCTGACCCGTGCTAACCCGTGCCGGGTCAGTGTGGCTTAACCCGGTGGAACCCACGCTAACCCGCGCTTACCGAAGGACTCACACGGGTGCGGGCGAGGCCCACCCGTACCAAACGAAGACTGCAGGCTTGTCGGGACTCGGAGTCGACGGGTACGCAGCGGCATGAGCTTGACGGCTGTCGTGCCCGCAGCACGCATATTGTTCACCCGGCCGCTGCTCGAGCGCGCTCTCGGCTCTCGCTAATATGGTTCGCTCCGGCGGCTCGGGCAGACCCTACTCCCGCGAAGAAATCTGCTGGGGCTCCTTCGAGCGCAACACGGGTGCGTGGTGTCCGTTCACCGAGCAGGACGCCATCGAGGCCGCCTATCAGGCGAACGAGGCGTCGATCCACCTCCCCGCCTGCTTTGACGCGACGGTGCACTTTTCTGAGCCCCATTGCTTCCAGCGAACGCCCGCGGTCGGCTCCAAGCCGTCGGGGTTCCGTTCCGTCCTTCGCGGCGAGGTGACTCTCAACCTCCCTCTCAAATCCCCCTGCGACCGCTCACCGCCGCGTCCCATCGCTTCGAGGTGGGCAGCGTGGTGCGGCTGCATTACTGGGCGAGCAGCAAGACGTTTCGGCTCGACGCGCCGACGAACGAGCCGCCCTCGTACGTGGTGGATGTCAAGATCGAGGCCGCGCCCCAGGAGCGGCCGGCTGCCTGGCAGTGGCTCGATCTCCCCCCGAGCGCGCTCGCGTCTGCAATGGACCTCAACTGGCACTCGTTCGCGCCGGAGCACTCGGAGGCGATCGAGCAGGCGTCGAGGGCGACGATGGGCCGCGTGGAGATCATCATCGGTCTGACCAAGTACGTCATCCAAAACTTCAACGGCGCGTATGCCGAGCAGCGAAACGAGAGGACGGGCGCGCGCAGGTCGGTGCGGCGTGGCTACGCGTCGGATGCAGCGCCGCCCGCGGTAGCCGCAGCGGAGCACGTCGTCACAGGCTGTCCGCACGGCCCTCACCCGTCGCCCGCCGTGCCGTGTAGGCGCCCGACGATCTGGCCTCAGACTTTTGCGGGTGCGGAGCCGCCCCGCCGAGACGACGCCTCCCCGAGACGAAGCCACGAGACGGATCCTCGAGACGGAGCCGCACACGCGCCTCCCTCCTCCCCCTCCTCCCTCTCCTCCCTCTCCCTAGACACCCCTCTCCCCAAACACCCCTCGCCACACGCCCCTCGCCACACACCCCTCCTCCTCTCTCTGCCCCTCCCGCCCTCCCTCCCGTGCACCCCGCCTCGCGGCCTCCCTCGCCCTCGTCCCCTGCCCGCCCTTCCCCACCTCAGCCTCCTCCCCTCCCCCCCCCCCTCCCCCCCTCCCCTCCTCCCCTCGCCGCAGCCTCTGCACCGAAAAGTTCTCAGAGACGGCGCACTCGGGCCCGCCCGCCACCCGCCTCCTCACGCACTCACCAGTGACTCCACGGCTGGATGCTGCTGTAGGCACACTGGCCCGTCCACCGGCTGCCTTCTAGGAACCTTCTAAGAACCTTCTAAGAACCTTCTAGGCACACTGGCCCGTCCACCGGCTGCCGGAATGCGGACACGCGTGCGCGCCCCCCCCCCCCCCCCCTCCCCTCCCCTCATCCTCGGGCTTCTCAACCCCCCCCCCCCCCCCTCTCCCCCCACGGCGTGCCCGCCGCCTGTCCGCAGCTTCCACCACTCTTGCATCCAGCATGTCCTCACCGCGCCGAACGCATACACGAGGAAGTGTCCGATCTGCCGCCGCACCCTGGCCCGCCCGCCCGTCGCACCCAGCTCCAGCATTGCGCAAGGACGACCGGCACCGGTCCGCGCCACTGTCATAGCCGAGAGAGAGCCCGGGAGGGGACCGCCAGCTCGCACTTCCCCAGCTCTTCACGGCACGAGGTCAGCCACACACCTCGCTACTCCCCAGAACTTGCTCGGAACCTTCCGGGCGCGTAGTCGGGCCGGGGCCCGGCACGGTTCACACGGCGTTGACGGAGCGTGGCATCCCCCCCCCCCCCTCCCCAGGGCCTCCAGGGCTCGCACCTCAACCTCTCATAGACTAGCGCGCAGCGCCATGGCAGGCATTTTCTTCTCAACAACAAGTTCTGTGAAACTAGGCGCCGCGGCCGGGGACGGGGGGCGGCGGCCGCGTGGGGATGGACCCCGACGAGGCCCGCCGCTTCGTCAACCCGCGCAACCTCGGCGACTTCTCCTCTTCGGCACAGGACACCTATGTCGGCCGAGGGCCGTCGGCGCGTACGCCGTCGTCGCGGCGGTGGTTTTGATGGACGCACAGCCGGGCCCGGAGTCGTATCTGACTCGTCGTACGTAGTTGTGGCCTCGAGCGAGGCGCGCGTTGAAGACGCCACACACCGCTCAGGCTCGTCAGAATGATCCTCTCTCGCTCCGGCGGCGCGGGACAGAGGTCAGACTCAGAGCGCTCCCAGAGCGCATGTGAGCGCTGATCGCCGCATAGTTGCTCGAGTTTCCCTGACAGTAGCTCTGAACGCGAAGCGCGTGTGGAAAATAAAAAAGGCAATATGTGACTCCTTATCGGCATATCGCAGGAAACCCCGATATAGAATATAGTGTGTCTCTGCAAGTGGCATTGCGATCTCCAACTCCATGTGATTGAGGAATGAGGAGACGCTCAGTCGAGGGCGCGCGGCGGCGCGCACGCTCAGACAGCCCCGGTGAGGAGGCACAGCCCGATGGCGGCTGCGGCGCCCACGAGCGTGTTGATGAAGTTGACCACCTCGTTGGTGAGCCAGCCGAGGCCCTGTTTGCCCTGCGCCGTCGCGCCGATGATCGACTCGACGTTGTTTGCGATCCACGCGGCAAGTACCGTCGGCAGCGCCGCCGCCGGCGGCATCAGGCCGCTCCCCACCCCGTAGCCGGCTAGTATGAGCGAGCCACCGACGCCCGCGAGGGTCCCCTCCAGTGAGACAGCCCCCTCGGTGCCCGGGGGCACGCGCCGGAAGGTGGTGCTGAGGTAGGTGGTGCGGCCATAGGCCTTGCCTATCTCGGAGGCGAAGGTATCGCCCAGCTTGGTCGCGAGCGACGCCACCACGCCAACAAGCAGCGCCGGCGGCGACAGCGCTACCGCGGCCCGGCCGAGCACCGCCCGCCGGTACGCGAGCGCGCAAAGGGCGGCGGTCGCCGCCGATCCCCACACGTTTTCGGGGCCGCGCCGGCCGCCGCGGCCCTCGGAGATGCCGAGCGCCTCCTTCTTCGCGCGGCCCACCTTTGTCACCGCGGAGCCACACAGCAGATAGGCCACGCCCGCCACGAAGCCGCGCCAGCCGAGTGTGGACCAGAGGATGACGCCGAGCGCCCAGGCGTGGGCAAAGCCCGACGGCGTTAGCATGCGCTCGGATGCGCCGCTGGCGCCGAACGCGCCGAAGAGCACGGTGTTGAGCGCCACCGCCTCGGGCAGCAGCCCGGCTGGCAGCAGCCCCGCTGGGAGCAGCGTGGTCGGAGGCAGGGCAAGTGCGGTGGGATGCGTCGACCGCAGTGCCGCGTGCACGGGCGGCGGGGAGAGGACGCGTACGCGGGGTGCTGTGAAGAGAGCGGAGGCTCCAACAGCCAGCAGCCACATGGCTTCAGAACACTCAGCGCCGGGCGAAAAGAATTTCCGCCCATCTCAAGGCCTTAAATCCTACTCTCGTGAGGTGTGTGTGTGTGTGTGTTTCGTATCAAGAATACTCACTCACTCACTCTCGTGAGGCTGTGAAAGTACGCCCAACCTAGCGGATACTTGCCCCCGAAGGCAAGTGCGTCTGTTCACAGCTCACGAGAGTAGAAAGAATCCCGAACCTTCACCTAAGACCGGGAGTGGCGCCCTCCCGCCTTCCCGGTCTACGCACTACGGGCCGCCAGTGGCGAGAACGGCCGCCGCTTGGCCCCAACGGACAGCCCGAGTGAAGCTGAAGGCGAAACGCCACCGCCGCGACGCCGCCGAGGGGCGGCGAGTCCGAATAGGACCGTCACTCACTCAATTTGGGGGTCCTCCACGCGCTGCGCTGCGCTCGGAGTCGCTCACCTCGGGATCGCTCCTTCCCTCGCTCCGGTTTGGGGTTACTCTGAGCTCCCTCCGCGTACGCTACGCTCCCTTCGGAGAGAGCCCCAGAGTCCTACCGCGCTCCGGATCCTCTTTAGCCCATCTCTGAGAGAGTTTGAGTGGCTGGCTAGAGACGACGACGACGATACAGTTCATGATAAACAAACTTTAGTTTGTGCTAGTGAACTGAGGAGAAGCGGGTCGAGCCTCGGCGCAGAGGGCAGCGCCTAGCGGGCGGGAACCCTTACCCCGCGCCCGCCGCTGCCCGCCGCTTTGTGCGCGGGACCTCCGAGCGACGAGGCTCATGACACAGCTCCCGACTAGCGTCGGCTCCTGCTCAGACAGGCGCCAACCTGTCAGTTCTCGAGCGACCCACCACCATCCCTCATCTACCGCCCGATCGAATCGCATTCGTCTCTTTGCGAGTTCCTCTTGCTCCAAGAGGTTCCAGAGAACGGGGTTACTCTGAGCTCCCTCCGCGTACGCTACGCTCCCTTCGGAGAGAGCCCCAGAGTCCTACCGCGCTCCGGATCCTCTTTAGCCCATCTCTGAGAGAGTTTGAGTGGCTGGCTAGAGACGACGACGACGATACAGTTCAACCTCGAGAGAGCTCAAAAAATGAGTGAGTGAGTGAGTTTTCTTGATACGAAACCACGACGACACACACCAGTCGACTCGCATCGGTTGCCTCCATGAGCTATTCTCGCGTCCACAGGTCCACACTCTCTCCGTCGTGATTTCTTGTTGGTTTTCAAAAATCTCTCTCTCACTCTCACACTCACACACACAGAAACAACAACTCTAACACGCACACGTCATTTGGGGCCTGGAGGCTGGAGCCCTGTTCACGCGCGCGCGAGACGTGCAGACACAGGGTTGCCAGGTGAGAGCGAATGGCGCGGTTCACGCCTCGCACAACAGAGAGAGAGAGATGCGCTCTGCATGGTGGGACATAAACTCACACACAGAGCTCAAAAAGAATTTAGAAAAAACAATACTTTGGATCGCTCCTCATCGCAAACCCTGTCAGCAGTCCACCCTCGGGTATGTTTGTAAGAGCCACATGAGAGAGAGAGAGAGATTGTGTACACTGAAAACTCTGAGCTCAAAAAAGAAATTTGCCGTCCCCCGTCATTTTAAAAGGAGGAGTATCTAGATATCGTCATTTTGTTCGTCCTCGCCGTCCTCGCGACGCCCTCGCACGCCGCCTCTCGCCCCCGTACGCGGCGCGGGGGGGCACTCATCGACACGCGCAACCGCACCGACTTCTTCATCAAGCGCGAGACCGACGTGCCGGCGCTCGCCCTCGCGGCGTCTGCCTCGCGCAAACCCAACAAGGCCGCGGAGCTCCTGCTCCACCAAGACGTCCTCGGGGGTGGGGGGGCGCTGTTCGGTGCCCGTCCGGACGTCGGCACCTTCCAACCGACATTCTCTTACCCGTTCAACCTCTCCAAGTTCAGCGGCGCCGCCTCGCGCGCCGCCGTCCCGACCACCGTCAAGCCCATCGGCGGCGCCGCCGACGCCGGGCTCGCCTCCTTTGGCGAGACCACCGGCGCGGCCATCGTTGGCGACGGCTCGCTCGCCGACTCCACCATCAACTCCATCGGTGTCACGTGCGGCGGCGGCGGCGCCCCTGTGTGCGTCTCTGAGGATCCGATCAAGGCCTCGGGCTCCACGAGCAACGTGACGGACTGCACGACCGCCACGGCCCACTCCAAGAGCGAGGCCGACGAGACGGGCACAAAGGTGTGCGACTCTCCGCTCTCTCCCACACCGTCTGGCCTCTCTCACGGGGGCATGCTCCGCCGCCCTCCCCGCCTCTCCATCTACGCCCGGACGTCCTCGCCGCCCCCCACTCTCCCCCACCACC
>NW_005201573.1:0-1023 GCF_000372725.1 Emiliania huxleyi CCMP1516 | reverse complement strand
CGAGTACGTCGCCGATAGCCGCTGCGAGAGCGGGGCGTGTGGGGCGCGGCGCGTGAGTGCTGAGCGGATTTGCGGCTCGAGGCGGTGGCGCGCGAGCCTGCAGCCTGGGCTCGCAGGAGGCGTCGCCCGCGCACAGCAGGATGGCGCCCTCCGGATCGCACACGAGAACTGTCTTGACGCCCTCGAGCCGCCCGAGCAGCTGGTCGAAGGAGGAGTCGGCCGGCATACTCGTATAGGTGTTAAGGAGAGGGGTGTGATGCGCTAGCCGTCGCCCACCCTATGGCGCGTCCGCCTATCTCTTCTCAGTCCCTCGCCGATTCTCGCTGCAACCTTCATGCCACCTCGCGGTCGTCCCACTCTCGTCGGTCTCAGGTTCTCTCTCTTGTCGCTTCTTCCTCTGTCGCGTCGCTCTCCTCTGCCTCGTCCTGCAACGGCGCCGCCTGCCGCTCCCCTGCTCTCGCTTCTTCTCCCGCCTTTCGTCGCAGCTGCCTCTGTCTGCCCTCCTAGCGGCATATTTTGGCCCCTCGAGTTTACCGAGTTCTCCTCGCGCAAGGACGACCGTCTTCTGACGCCCACTCCGATCGTTTGCCGCCAAGTCATGCCTGGGCTACTCGAGTAGGATCATACGTCCGGGAGGCCCCCCATGCGTGCCGCAACGACCCACAGTGCTGGTACCACTCTGTTCACGTTCACAGCTTAAGTGGCTGGGCCATAACTACGATTCTTGAGGTAGCGAGTATAGCCGTGGTGTATCCTACTCGAGTAATCTGGACAAGTAGAGAGAGAGAGAGAACACAAACCGCTGCACCTGCATGTATTCTTTTTTTGCTCTCCCGTACGTCATGACGGGGTAGGTAGGGTAGGTCTGGGCCCTTAGCCGGTTGCACACGGTAATTCGTGCATGCTGTGGGCCGTGGGGGGGCGCTCCTCATCGGGTGTGTTCGTAAGAGTGGAAAGAAACACTGTGTTTACGAGAGAGAGGGGTGGGAGAAGACCGCCAAGCGCTGAGGGGGCCGAGGGGTT
>NW_005201574.1:0-1023 GCF_000372725.1 Emiliania huxleyi CCMP1516 | reverse complement strand
GGTCGAGCGCCATTGCTAGCGGCACACAAAAACACGCACGGCCTGCACAGTACACAGGGCTCACCGGCTACTCCTTCTACCGCCCGATCCGTCCCGTGTATACTCTCGTCGCTCATGTGCACCCTCCTCCCGGACGGCGGGTGTAGTCGACCAAGGGACCATTATTTTGGGATCTGGGGGGCTTCCTTCGGGGACCCGGCTGCGACTCGCGGCTGCGTCTACTTCTACTTGGTGTAAGCACGCTTTCGGCATGACCGGCGCTAAGGCCGCACTGGTCAAACTATTAGCCTCATAATGAGGAAAAGGCTAATAGCGATTTCAAATAGTGCTACTATTAGCTCAGAGGGGCTAATAGCTGAGCTTCATAACGTCTGGAGCTATTAGAACACCACTATGAGATGGGCTAATAGCGACTATTAGGGCGCTATTAGGGCACTATGAGAGCCTATTAGGCAAGAGCGATGGCGCCGACTCTCTAGGAGACGGGCTTCCATGAGGCAACCACGGCGAACGAGAACGTGGAGTCGTTGAACTTGACCGTGGTGACGTCAGGCTTGGTGGTGCTCTTCATCACCTTGACGCACCAGCCGCCGGCGGAGACGCCGGGCCACAGCGAGGGCGGCGCGAGCAGGAAGCTGGTCGTGCGGTCCGCACGAGCGCGGGTGTTGCCTGCGCAACAGGGGCACGGGGACGAGCGTCAGCCCGGCAGCTTGCGGCGGCGCGCGCGCGCGGCGACGGTGCGCACGGCTTGGGAGAGCAGGGAGAGAGAGAGATAAGGCCGCTGCCGCCGCAGAACGCAGGATGTGGCTGCGTGCGGGGCGCGGCGGGCGCGGGCGCGCGCTCGGACCTTGCAATTTCAAACTGCGCACGCCCTGATCACGAACAGGATGCGGGCGGCGCAGAGATCTGCTGCCGCCCGGACCGCCGCCCGGGGATGACCCAGGACCTCGCCGGCGCTGCGCCGGCGAGGGGCCGAAGCCCGGCGGTTGATCACGTTCTCCACACCCGCGCGCGCTGTGCGGT
>NW_005201575.1:0-1023 GCF_000372725.1 Emiliania huxleyi CCMP1516 | reverse complement strand
ATGATCACCGGCCGGTCACCTGGTCACCGATCACCGGCTTTGGAGAGTTCTCTCAGGACTTCTCTCTCAGACGGTGATCGGTGATCAAATCTCGGCGGCACGTAACGTCCAAAACAAGGCCGCGACTGCCGTCCCCCGGCACCACCGGGCACGGGGAAGTCGCGAAGGGCAAGTGGAGTGCGGGAGGTACGACTGGGCCGGCGAGCGGGGGCGCGTGGCGCCCTTCATGAACCTGTCCTTTTAGATAGGACAAAAATCTTTTTAAAAGGACACATGGGGCTATCCGATATATCCGGATATGCAACGGTGGCATAAAGTGAATGATACACCGTTCGCAAAAACTGCATTGGGTCTCGAGTTCGAATCCCGCAGTTCGACTCGGCGCAAAAAAACCAGACGGGCGTTGTCACTGGTTCGAAACCCACCTTAGCGTTCACGATCACCTGCTATCCGCCGGTACACCCAAACCGGATGCTCGAGACCGGATGCATATCGGATAGCCCCATGTGTCCTTTTAAAAAGATTTTTGTCCTAACTAAAAGGACAGGTTCATGAAGGGCGCCACGCGCCCCCGCTCGCCGGCCCAGTCGTACCTCCCGCACTCCACTTGCCCTTCGCGACTTCCCCGTGCCCGGTGGTGCCGGGGGACGACAGTCGTGGCCTTGTTTTGGACGTTACGTGCCGCCGAAACTTGATCACCGATCACCGTCTGAATAAGTAACTCCTAGAAAACTCTCCAAAGGCCGGTGATCGGTGATCAGTGACCAGCCGGTGATCATGCAGCTAGTGGGTGGTGCCCCGGCCGACGTGAGCGTCATCAACCCGCCCGCAACTACCACCTGACGTACGCCGCACTCGGCCGCGGCGAGCTCTCGAATGAAGACGTGCTGAGCCAGCTCACCGCCAAGCGAGCGCATCAAATGCCGCTCGCTACCACAATGGCACCCTCCCGCAGTACATGCCACGCATCTTCACCACCACAGCCAGCTGACAGAGGAGGACCACATCCTTCCCCGAAGGCGC
>NW_005201576.1:0-1023 GCF_000372725.1 Emiliania huxleyi CCMP1516 | reverse complement strand
GCCGATGCCGTCCGACATGGTGGCGGGTCTGTGAGCTGGCGGCGGAGAGCTGGCGGCGGAGAGGCGCGCGTGGGAGAGCGCCGCACTCCGTCTCGCGCGGCGGGAACGCAAAAGGGGAGGGAGGGGGGGGAGAGAGGTGCACGGCGCCACGATCCTCGCCGCACCGCGTTTTTGCGCCGGCACGCGGGCCACGCGCACACTATCGAGCGAGGGAGCGAGACACCGCCGCGGTGGCAATTAAAAGTATGATAAATAAATAAATATTAAATAAAAAGTACGGACACCTCTCTACTGTGAGATGGGTAAAAGTATGAGCCGCTGAAACTACGCTATATTTAAGCACAGACTACTCAAGGATAAGGTTCGAAAGCTCCCCCCTGAGGCCTGAGCCCTCGCTGTGGCCTGCGTGAGATGGTCTCTGCACTACTGCACTCACTGAAACTCACTCACTCAGCGGGTCCGCCCTCCGACTGCCCGTCGTCGGAGCTCTGCGAAAATAGCCTCTCCAGGGCCCGCCTCGACTCATCTACACTCGGGTCCTCCTCGCCCAGCGCCGCACCCTCCTCGCTCGCACCCGGGGACCACGCAAACGTTCCTACGTTTGCCTCGGGTGGCAGCACAACCTTCCCGCTGCGGACGAGGCCGAGGGAGAAGCCTCCCTCGTCGCAAAATTCGAGGAGCGTCGAAGTGTCCATCGCCACCCGCGTCGCCTCCGGGAAGTCCTGCGCCGCGAGCAGTGTTGCATACCGCTCGGCACCCTCCTCGTCCTCAAAGCAGAGAACTAGCTCGGAGCTGCCGCTGCTGCGGCTGTAGATGCCCTCGTTATCGCTGCGCGGGTTGAATATGAGCGCCCACACACGACGCACGCTCTCCACCTCTGCACGATCGGTCGTGATTGCCGGCCCGCGCTCGGGAAGCTCAGGCAGCTCGCCGCAGGCGTGAATCGCCGCCCGCGTATCGCCGCAGGCGCGAATCGCTGCAGGCTGACAGAGGCCAGTACGGGAGATGGCGATGGCGAGAGGG
>NW_005201577.1:2170-10494 GCF_000372725.1 Emiliania huxleyi CCMP1516 | reverse complement strand
TTGGTTCTCGAGCGTGCGCTTCCTCTTGCCTGCGCGATGGCCTGACCGATCATGGCGCTGCTCTGTATCCTGCCATTGTTTGTGCGCCTGCTTGGCATGGGTGAGCAGTTTGCGACATTGGCGGGCGAATATGCTATTGCCATTCTGCCGGTCACCGCCGCACGAGGCGTTTGCGAGGTGCTACAAGCCTGGCTCGCATGCCAAAAGATTACCAAGCCGCCGCTCTACATCAACCTCGCCCTGACGCCATTCCATGCAGCAGTCTGCTACTCTCTCGTGTTCAATACCCGCCTCGGCTTCCTCGGCGCGGGATGCGCAAACTCAGCTATGTGGATCGCACGCGCTGCCACCTTGTACATGCACTGCATCAGCCCGCACGCTGACCTCGACCGCCCGTTCGGCGGCCTCACTCGGCGCGGCCTGAGAGACGGCCGAGGGGAGCTCTTGCGGCTCGTCTTGCCGGGCGTGCTCATGAGTGACTACTGGACGGGAGAGGCCATCATGGTATGCACCGGCCTGGTGCCAAATCCGGCCGTCGCCCTCTCCGCCCTCTCGGTATATACGTGCGCCACTATCCCTTCCCCTGCACGATATAGACTACAGCAACCTCACACACATCCCCGCCTTGTATCCTCAGCTCGACGTTGAAGATGATTTACGACGTGCCGAACGGGGTTCGAAGTGGGGTCACTGTTTGTGTCGGAAGAGCTCTGGGGGCTGGGCTTCCCAGCCTCGCCTCTCTTGCGATACGAAATGGCCGCCTTCTGCTCGGGTGCTGGCTGCCATTGCCCCTCTTCGCGGTCTGCGCCTTTACTAGCGGCTGGGCTCGGATCTTCACGCGAGACGAGGCTGTTATTTTGCAGCTCCACGCACTGGTGCCGTGGCTAGTCGTCAACTCCTGTGCTGGGGGTCTAATGGCAATAGCCAACGCCGTGATGGCTGGCTGTGCCAGGCCAAAATCGCCCTTCCTCCACCCGGGCCAACACGCACGAAAGTTGCGCCATCGGAAACCCCTTGCCCCACAGGCAAAAGACTGCCGCCAAGCTGGCGCAGCTCTGCTTCACTTGCATTGGCTTCCCTCTGGGGCTGCTCCTCGGCTTCAGCTTTGGGCTAGGCGTTCAGGGATTTGTGGCAGGGCAAGCTGCAGGTCTGGCGGGGCTTGCACAGGGGCGAGGGGGGGTCGTCAGACCGGCAAGAGCGAACAATGATTCTCTCCCGCTTCCTCTGCGCAGGACGGGTATTATACACCGCTGCGGTCATGTCCATCCTTGCCCGGACAGATTGGTCCACTCAGTGCACTCTTGCATCAGAGCGTGTGACTCGGCTAAAGCAATGAGCCTCTCTGAAGAGTTTTAACTCTTTTCCATGCTGAGAATAAAGAAAGACGAGTCAGCACCATAAACGCACGACCGGGCACGCTCTCAACGCTGGTCATGGTGGAGAAGAGAAAGCGGAAGAGCGGCAAGGCGGAGCAGGCCGCCGTCGCGCACGGCGCTGGCTGCCTTGTGGCGAGCACGCGAGGAATCCGCGCACGCCACCGCCACCTGATGCGCGACCTCACTCGGCTGCTGCCGCACGGCCTGCCGCACTCGAAAGTGGACACGGACGAGGCGGGGCTCGGCGGGATGGCGGCGCTCTGCGAGGAGAACGACTGCTCGACCTCGCTGCTGCTCGACGCGCGCGACCCGCGCCGCCTCTACATGTGGGTCGGCGGCTGCCCTGACGGGCCGACGGCGATGTTCCGCGTGATGAACATTCACACCGTCGCGGAGCTCAAGCTGGAGGCGCGGCGCGTGCTCGGCGCGCGCAACGTGGTCGTCTTCGACTCCTCCTTTGGCCAGACTGCCGACCGGCGCGTCATGCGCGCGCTGCTCTCTCGAGCCTTTGCGGTGCCGCGCCGGCACCGAGGCGACGGCGGCGGGAGCGGCGACGGCGGCGGCGGGAGCGGCGACGCTGCCGGGTCCGCCGGCGCGAGCGGCGCCAAGCACGCGGCAGCCAGGCACAGCGTCTCCTTCTCCTGGCTGGACGGGCGCGTGTGGATGCGCGTCTACCGCATCCAGGAGGCCGTCGGAGGCGGCGGCGTGCTCGACGTCGCGGAGATAGGGCCGCGGCTGGTGCTCGCGCCGGTGCGCATAATCGCGTCCGGCTTTGGCGGCGCCGTGCTGCACGCAGCCAACTAGCGCGTCGGAGGACCGCCGAGACGCGGGAGCACGGTTGGATGTCGGTGCAGCCTGGGTCGCGTCGCGTCATCTTCCTGATCCTGTAGTACCGCCGATCTTTCTCTTTTTGCTGACGCGGGTCTTCTCGTCCACCTGGGGACCTTTCAGTGCCAGACTTGTCTGTGTGAGCGCAGGCATTAGCCTCACACGTGGGATGGTGTTCACGACAAAGGGTTGTGCGGAAAGTCTCAAAATATTAATACGAGTAAATACTCACGGTGTAGAGTGTGGGCAGCAGTGCCAGTGGGGAGCTCTGGGGGGAGGCGGGGCCCCTAGGGGTACCCATGCGGGGGGGAGATGGGGTCCCATGGCCCGCCGCAGGCGCCGATTTTCTACTTGTTTTCACGAGAATTTCGCGTATATAAAGCTTTATGGGACGCGTCGCGAACGACGAACCCACAATCGGTGGTGCAAGCTGCAACTGCAAGACCACGCCGCAGGCTATAAGCGCGACTCTCGCGCGCGAGATCCGTCGCTCACGCGAGTGCAAACGCGCCCCACGCCACAGCGAATGCGTGCTACTCCAATAGACTGACAGAGCCGTGGATCACGCCCTCTCTCTCGTGTCTCTCCTCACAGCGGAAGCAGGAACGGCCCGAGCGGCAGCAGCTCACCATTGCCATACTTGATTCCGGGGGCGCCGGGCAGTGGCAGCGCCTTCGTGTAGATGGGCGCGCGGAACGGGTGCACGCCCACCGCATCAATGTACCACAGATACCGGACGGCCTGGGGCTGCGCTGGCAGCGCGGACAGCGTGACTGCGTCGGCGCTCGCCGCCGAGATGGGCGACGACATCCAGCAGAGGGTCGGCCCGCTGCAGTTGCCGAGCACCTGAGGTGGGGGCGAAGCGAGAGGCAGCGTCTCCACATCGCGCCGCCAAGGCCCCGGGCGACCCCCCGCATCCCCACGTCCCCGACTCGGGCGGGTGGGCCGAATGCAACGCCACACACCTCAAAGCCGCGTGCGCCGATCTCCGCCATCAGCCCGCCTATACGGCGACACCTCGGCTGACCTCGGCTTGATCTCGGGTGCTCTCGCCGACCGCCGCAGCCCCGCCCCGGCCGAGCCCGCCCACAGAGATCTCGACGGCGCCGGCGCGCAGCACGGCGCCGGTGGCGATGGGGTCGACGGCGTGGAGCTCCTGCGGCGAGGGAATCAAGAGCTGACCCAGTCACCGCTAAGTGGTCCGGTCTCGCTCCGATCTCTCGGTCGCCCGGTCGCCTTGCGGCCGTATGCCACGGCGAGAGCCCCGCGCGCGAGCCGCCGGCCTGCGTCGTCAGCACACCGCAGAGTCAGGGCTGGAGCACCGCCTCGTCCCGCGTCTGATGAGCATCGCGTGATAGGGATTTTGCTCGCCTTCCCTGGGCACCCGTGTTGCGCGACTGTCTCTGTGCGACTTCGGGCCCGGGGTCGTGCGTTTATGTGAACAAGGGCTGCGACTCCGGTGGAGGCGGCCGAGCATGGCTGAAGACAGCTGAGACCACGTCTCCTCTCGAGCTGCTAGTCGACGCATGCGGGCCGTGCACCCTGCATCTACGGCCGCAGGCCGACTGGCTGCTTGAAGGGGGAGTGGATCGAGCCGCTCGCGACGGGGGTATCGATGATCACCGCCTGGAAGGTGTTGCGCACGCGCAGCGCGGCGCTCTGCGCGTAGCGGAGGCCCGTGAAGCCGTTTCCGTAGTCGCCCCACTCGTGGTACCTGCCTACGCGACGCGTCCCGGACACGTCCCGCGACATGCGCCTCGGGGGGCCCTCGGGGGGGCGGCAGAAGCGGCGGGCTGCGGCCGCGCCGAGGCACTCGCCGCTGCACGCCGGAGCGCAGCCGCGGCCGCAGTTGGCCGGCGGGTGCGGCGGGTTGAAGGTGCGATTGGTGTAGTCCTGCCGCCCCGTGCCGTCGGAGTTGAGCTGCGCCTGGTCGCACGGCGAGGCGCACTGAACAGTGGGTTGCGGCGCCGACAGGCCGGCACATTGCAGCGGCGCCCAGCCAAAGGGGAAGTGGCGCGCCGTCGCGTTGTCGGTGAGCGCGTGCCACTTTGCGCGCCAGTCTTCAATCATCGCGGGGAAGGAGCAGCTGTACCGGCGCGGCTCGGCGGCGTTGTTCTCGCCTTGGTACCAGGCGACGCCGCTGATCGTGGTGCGCAGAAGCCCGACCACCATCGCGTTCCACAGCACCGAGTCGACCGTGCCTACACCCCGCGCCGCCGCTCAGCCGAGATCGAGCCGAGATCGGCCGCGGCGCCGGCTCATCATAGGTTTCGCCCGGCGGCATGTCCCACGGGCGCGGCCCCTCGCACGCCTGGACAGGTCGGGTCGCGGACTCGGGCGAGACAGCGTCGTTGGCATGCCCCACGGGCGGGCGATGTCGCACGCCCTGATCGCGTCGGGGCTGCTCCAGTGCTCGTCGGGCGTCCCGCCCACATCCGATTCTATCAGCCCTATCGGCACCGTCGGCGAGAGCACCGAGTAGAGGTCGCGGCCAAAGAACCAGCAGGTCGCCGAGAAGCGGCCTAGCAGGGCGCCGGCACCTCAGCGCAGGGTGGTGTCGGCCCCTCCTCTTGGCGTATGGGAGCGGCCTCCCATCTTTGACGGAGGCAGCCACTCGCCTCGCACGTCAGGGAGCGGCGTCTTGCTCGACATGCGGCCGACCTGGAAGAGGCGCATGCCGCCGTCGAAGTCCGCCATGGAGGCGATCTCGGCTCCGGCATCGGCGGTACAGCCAAAGCTGCACTGCTTCGTGTGCGGGTTGCTGCAGTTTACGTTGGTCGCGTTCCAGCAGGTCGGCGTGCCCAGCGGGTACTGCATGTTGCTCTGGCCGCTGCAGACCCACACCTCGCCAAAGAGGACATCGCTCAGGCGGAGGGTGCGGCCGCCAGACCGAGCCTCCAGACTGTGCTTCTCAAAGCTTGCGCCGGTGGCCGGCAGGAGCGCGCGCCACGTCGTGGACGCGCCGGTGGCGTGGTCGGGCGCCACCGTCGCACGTATCGTCTGCCCGCGGAACACGACGTCGACGGAGGCGCCCGCTTCGCAAAAGCCCCACACCACCGCTTGCTTTGGCGCCGCGGCGAGGACCATACCGCTGCCGACAGCCGCGGCGAACCGGAAGGCGGCGGTGGCGGCGCCGGAGGAGACTGGTGGTGCCGGGAGCCAGTCGTGCATGTCTGTGGTGGTGACAGCTGGTGGAGCAACGGTGGTGACTGCTGGAGCGGCGGAGAGCAGCAGGAGGAGCTCTGTCGGTGGCATGCCCTGGCTGTCGGCACGTCTGAGGGGACACCGACCGACGCGGGTCACGCGAAGGGCACCAGGCTGGATGTGGGTTTTGGATAATGTTGGGGTATGGTACAATCTGCTCATCGGGCGTCCGCCACCACGGCCTTGTCCATCCACGCGAGCACCTCTGCGGCGAGGCGCGGCGGCGGCACGTCGTGGCCGCCGCCGTGCCAGAGAGTGGCCGAGGCGGGGTGCGTGAAGCAGGCGGCGACGGCCTCACCCAGCTCGGGCGGGTTGATCGAGTCCACCTACGGGAGCGCCGCCGGTGCAGCCGAGGGAGGAGCCGGGGCGATGCGCAGACGGGACGAGGGGAGGAGGAGCGGTGCAGCCGAGGTGCAGCCGAGGTGCAGCCGAGGTGCAACAGCAGGGAGATGCAGCCGAGAGAACAGCCGAGGTGCAGCCGAGGGTTGCAGCCGAGATTAGCAGTCGAGGCGCCGCAGCCGAGACGGCGTGGCGGGCCCGCGCCTCGGACAGGCAGTGCAGCGTCGGAAGCGCGGCCGCCGCCTCTGGCGCCGCCCGCAGCCGCTCCAGAAGGGGCTCGTAGGGCTTCGGCACGGCGGCGGCGCAGCTGACCGCGAAGCGCAGCGATGGGCAGCTCTCGCGGAGCGACGCCCTCGCCGCGACGATTGCCGCCAGCATCGCGCCCTGTGAGAAGCCGAGCAGGCCAACGTAGCCGCCCGACTCGCTCGGCCTCGACCGCAGCGATGCTCTGCTCCGCGCCCTCGTAAGAGGAGGCCGTGAAGGGCTCGCCCGCCGGGTACGTCCACCACGTTCGCCGCCCCGACGGCGCGTCGATCGCATGAAATGACCAGGCCGTTCCCTCTTGCAGATGCGCGAGCCGAGCGAGGAACGCGTCGCCGCTGCCGCCGCTGCCGTGAAGGCACAGGAAGCGGGGTCCCGAGGACGCGGACAATTTTCTGGGATACTTCAGCAGCGTCGGCCTAAATACGGCTCTGTGCGTGAGTCCAACGTACAGTTCCGGACGGGCATTAAGAACGCACAGGTTCTTCGCCCAGCCTCAGGTTCTTAGCTAAGTCGGCGGTCCGTCGGGGGCCGAGCCTCAGGTTCTTAACCGGGTGGATGGTTTTTAAAACCGTTTCGGCTTCGATTAAAAATCAATAATGGGTCTTAAAACAGTTTGGAAGTTTGGAACAGTAAGTTCGCGCATGGCGTGACAAGAGAGTCATTCGCTGCCGTGAGCTGCCCCTGCGGCTGCGGCCGCGGGGGCAGGGGCGCCGGCTGCAGGCGTTGGCCCAGCCTCAGGTTCTTAGGGAGTTCTTAGGGATCCGGCCGAAATATGAGCCTCAGGTTCTTAACGTTAGAGGTTCTTAATGCCCGTCCGGAACTGTAGTTTCTTTTTGGTGTACCTGTGTTAGTGCCAGTGCGCGCCAGTCCCGTGCCCAGTGTCGTGCGAGGGAGTGCTGTAAAATTCTTTTTGGAGACACAACAAATCTCTCTCTCTCTCTTGGAGACCAGACCTTTCGATGATTCATGCTTTCTGTGTCTATCGTATGCTAAGAGCATCAAGGACCACTACGTCAAGCGTTGCCACACCAAGCTACAGGAGATGGTCAGCGAGGAGACCCGTGCACGCTTCAGCACACTAGTCAAGATCTCGCCGAGAGGCACCTACGCGATCTCGCCGGCACTGACACGACGCATCGAAGAGGCACGCCAACTTTACACATCGCAAACGGGACAGCCAGCAGCGACGTGAATGAGGGGCGGCGGTGGGGCGGCAAAGCCGCCACCACACGCCAACCCACCTCAGCGAGGGCGGCAATGAGGCAGCAAGTCTGCTATCATTGCCTACCCGCCACTACAGTCTACTATCGCCTTCTCTCGTGACCGTCTCCCCTTCGACAGGTGGGGGTTCGAGTAGACGGCACTCATAGTAGGTCCCACTACGCCTCAGGCCGCGGCGCGGTGCGGCGGCGTCACAAATCCGACCACAGAGCACCGGGACGCGGTCGGGGGATCTGAGGCCCAGTGAGGCGTATGCATTGCCCATCCAGGGCTATCACCTGGACCTATCAACAGGCGCCTGCGGCGCCGTGGTCAGGAGCTGCTGCTCCAACCTGTTCAGACTTTGGTACGGCACAGTAAGGTGTGAAGGCGATTGCGAGCAACGAGCACGACTGGGATGGATGCCGTGTGGGCCACATACACAGGTCACAGCGCTCGGCTACAGCGGGTACCATCTAACGTCCAACTGGCTCGAACCGGGGAGGCACCATCCCATAGCCAACGGATGGTAGGGCCTGGGTCCCTTCCACCCCACAACCAAAAGGTAGGGGCGGGCTCCGGCGTCCACAGACAAATACCGTGGTCATAAATGAAAGTTGACAAGTATGGAAGTTATTAGTTTCTGAATGGAATAACAGGAAATTATGCGCGAAGGATCTTGTCGCGTCGGTCAATGTGCTGTTAAAGGCCAGCGAACTGCACGTGCACACGCGTCGGTCGGCCGGCTGATTATGCGCCTCGACGATCTTGTCACATCGGTCAATGTGCTGTTACAAAAGGTACCTTATACCTCCCGGACGCCGCGTCGGCCTAACACGGCTCTGCACGGCCGTACCGGCTACCGCGTAGGCGTACGGCGCCGTGCCTGTCTCACCTTTTGGCTAGTGCCATTTCACTGTGGCACAGCCCGCGTTACAAAACCTTGGTTTTGACCATTTGCGCAAAAAGGTACATGTCGGTGCCTTCCAGAGGCAGCTGCGACCCCGCCGAGTAGACGGCGTCACACAGCAGGTGGCGCGGTGTGACGCCGTCCACTCAGCGGGGTCGCAGCTGCCTCTGCGCGTCCTGTGGATGTACCTTGTCGCGCGCCGA
>NW_005201577.1:0-2070 GCF_000372725.1 Emiliania huxleyi CCMP1516 | reverse complement strand
AACTCGTCGACATCGTCCGATGATGGTGCCGCAAAGTCAGCCTTCGGAGGCTATCGTGGGGTCGAGCCGGCAGTAGCCGTGACATGTGGTTCCACCACCCTCGTAGGCTTTGCCTCTGGCCGCCACCGTTCCCAGGCTGCCTAATGGGATGGAAAGGAAGGCTCGGCGAGCGTATAGAAGCGTGCTCGACCTCGTCGTGGCAGCCTGCATGGCAGCGCTGGCAGGCGCGATGAGCGTCGTGCCACCTGACCAGAGACGGGTCGCAGGCGTCGTACCGAGCGCGTCGAGACCGTGTCCTGATGTGATCTGCACGGGTGAGTCACGTCGGCGTCAAAGGAGCGACGTGCGACCTGTCAGAGCTTGATCTCCGATCTCAGCGGCGTCGAGTCGTCTCCGGCGCGCGACAAAGGTACATCCCCAGGACGCGCAGAAGGCAGCTGAGATCGGAGATCAAGCTCTGACAGGTCGCACGTCGCTCCTTTGACGCCGACGTGACTCACCCGTGCAGATCACATCAGGACACGGTCTCGACACGCTCGGTACGACGCCTGCGACCCGTCTCTGGTCAGGTGGCACGACGCTCATCGCGCCTGCCAGCGCTGCCGTGCAGGTTGCCACGACGAGGTCGAGCACGCTTCTATACGCTCGCCGAGCCTTCCTTTCCATCCCATTAGGCAGCCTGGGAACGGTGGCGGTCAAAGGCAAAGCCTACGAGGGGTGGTGGAACCACATGTCACGGCTACTGCCGGCTCGACCCCACGATAGCCTCCGAAGGCTGACTTTGCGGCACCATCATCGGACGATATCGACGAGTTGGGTCGCTCTCGCGGTAGCCAGATGACCCCCCATACTAGTATCATCGGCCATGGCCGCAGGAAGCGCGGGGGAGGGCGCTGGGAGCAACACGGAGCTCCGTTGGAGACGTTTTCAAGATTAGCGTGTCAGAGTGAAATGGCACTAGCCTTTAAGTAACGCGCTGTGCTAAATAATACAAAAAGGCACAAGCACGCGCGCTCTGTGACATGCATGTGTGTGCGCGCAGACCGCGGCATCGACCCGCAGAGGCCAGAGCAGGACCAGACACAGACACAGAGCCCAGTCCGAGAGTGCCCAAAGCGAAGACCGAAGTCCAGACAGGCCGAGCGAGAGTCCACGACGCGCACATGGGAGAGAGCGAGGGAGCCGTAACGCGCGAGAGTACGCGCGGCCACGCGCGGCCACCGCCACGTCGGCCAACTGTGGGGAGCGAATGCACGCCCCCGCCTGGCCAAAGGGGGGGGGGGTCCGAAGGAGCGGGAGTCGACCGCGATGTGGCGCGCTGTGCACAGACAGACTGTCAAACACATAGCGTCCACACAACATGGGGGAGAGGGGGGAGGGGTACCAGTCCGGGGGAGCGAGAGCCGAGCGCGATCTAGTGCGCTGTGCACAGACAGACGTGGCCCGAGCGGCGCTGCCCGCGGCCGTTGTGGCGCGCGGGCGCTTGCTCGCCGCCCGGGCTGTCAGCCGAGCAGGCTCTGTCTGGAAGCCGCCAGAGGCGGCGGCTCCCAGCGCTCTCAGTTGCGCGTGAGCGCCATGACCGCCGCCTTGAGCGCGGCGAGCTCCTTGGTGTGCGCCTCGAGCTTCGCCTCGAGCTTCATGTTGGTCGCCTCGAGCTTCTGCGGTGGTGAGTGGGGGGGTGAGAGGGGTGGTGGTGCAGTGGGCAGGGGGGGTGGGGAGGGGGGTCTCCTTCTCGAGCGCGTTGCCGTCGGAGGCGGAGAGGCGGCGGCCGGACATCGGCGCCGTGCCGTCGGAGATGACAGAGCCGGAGACGGTCAGGTCGCCGGAGATTTCGATATTGCCGTTCTTGTACACGGTGAGCGCGTCCTTGCGGTTGTTCTCGTCCTTTCCGATGCCAACGCGGAAGACGGCGTCGGTGTCAACGAACTGGCGGTCCCCTGGGGGAAAATCCGATGTGCCCACCGCGTTGAACGAACCGACGACAAACTCGGACATGCTCTCCGCCTTGTGAACCGCCCCATTGCGGCGGAGAGTTCGCCCGACGCCATGTGTCCAACCCGTCGCCAGAGA
>NW_005201578.1:0-1024 GCF_000372725.1 Emiliania huxleyi CCMP1516 | reverse complement strand
CGCCTCCTTTTGGGTGGCGCTCTCGATACGGTTGCGTGTCAACCTAGACGTCGCTGTCGCCCTCCCCGTCCCCGCCCTCCGTCGTCCGTGCCTCGGTTCGCGTCATCGGTAGCGTCTCCGTTGTTCCCTCGTGCCCCGCCGTCGCCCTCTCTGCTCGGGCCGTTAGCGATTTCGCCCCTCCTGCGTGTCGCCCCTTCGTCTCCTCCGAACAAAGAAGAGGCGACGGGAGGAACCGGCAGAGGATGCAGTGACGTGACACACACACACACACACACACACACACACACACACACACACACACACACACACACACACACACACACACACACACACACACACACACACACACACACACACACACACACACACACACACACACACACACACACACACCCCGCTCACCCACGCGCACTGGGCCTTGCACTTTTAATGCCGTGGGGCTCCTGTCGTCAGACGTGGAGACGCGAGGGTTGCCCCCCCTTGCCCCACCACCTCTCGTGTGTGTGAAGTTTACTTACGTACCTTACCTTAAAGTACCTTACCTCTCTCCTCCTTTCTAAGCCTTTCAGGCGGAGGCGCTATATACGAAAAGACTCTTCATTCTTCAAGGTGAAGGGGCACGCACCGTGTCCCACTCCGGCAATTCGCACATACATCAACCAACACCACCACCGGGATTCCGCCATATACAGGTTCCTCCCGTGTGCCCGCGGGCCGCTCCCCGCTGCCGACCTCGCGAGCCTCACTCCGCGTGCGGTCGGCTGGCCGCCACCGGAGCAGGCGTGTGGGGGGCGGCCGCGCTGCGCCTGCTCGGCGCCACCCCCAAGGGTTTTCCCCACCCTTGTCAGAAAAGGGCCTGTTGGGGTTGAAGAAAATGCTCCTTCCGCCCAGGCTGTTTCTTGCCCCCCCATAGCATACTCTCTGAAAAGCGGCGACCTGGATTCTTATTGGAAGGCGTGGGGCGGCCCACACCCGAAAATTTCGGTGTGCGCTAGAGAATCTTAAATCCCTGTGTTCACGCGGC
>NW_005201579.1:0-1024 GCF_000372725.1 Emiliania huxleyi CCMP1516 | reverse complement strand
GCAGCAGCCAGCGTGCAGCCCCTCGATCACGCGCACGCGTTGGCCCTCGTGCACGAAATTGTCGCCCAGAAGCCGCTTCTCCTCCCTAGTGCGCGCCACCTGGCTCGAGTCGAGTGGGATCTTCTTCTTCTTGCGAGCCGCTGTGCGGTACTGGTTGATGACGTTCAGCCGCCGGTTCCTGTCGCGCCGCTCCGCCTCCACCGCGCCCTTCTTGCGCTTCTGCGCGCCGGACGCCTCCGGCCTGCCGCTCCTGTCGCGCTTGTCCTCGCGCTTGCGCTCGCGCTGCTGAGCCATCGAGGCTGCTGATCGCCCGCCCTTGGCCCAGGGCAGCCCGGTGACGTTGTGCAGCCAGGCACCGCTCTCCCCGTAGCTTCCATCCCACGTGTGCTCCTTCGGCGCCCTGCCTTGCGGCCGTGGATGTGGAGCGCCGGGCGCGGCTGCGGTCGAGGACGAGGCCTGGCCACTCATTTGTGGACGGCCAAATCTTTGTGGCTCTTGCCAAATCTTTGTGAGGTGGGAGGCCCGGGCAGCTAGGTTGGGGGTCGCGGAATAATGTTGGGAGTGGGTACCTTACGAAGTAAACTTCTCCATTGTACGATAAAACTTTTTGCCCGGCCGCGCGCAGCGCTAATCGGGCGTCCTTTGCTCCTCCGTGAGCGCTATAGGGGCGCAAAATATACGCAGAAGATGCGGTCGAAGATGCAGTCGGCCCTCTTTCGAATGCGCGGAGGCCGGCGCGCAGCGCCACGCCGCCAGGCGTCCGCCGGAGGCTCCCCGGCCGACACATCCCGGCAAGCTTGCCGCGCGCAGCGCCCCGCGCCGCAGGCCCGCCGGAGGCTCCCCGGCCGACACACCCCGGCCGTATTCGCTCGTCCACACTCCTCGCCCTTCTCGCGCCGCTCTTGCGCACCTCTTGCGCCCCCCTCTTCCCCGCCGGCCCCGAGAGACTTGGCACGCACCCCCCGCCCCCGCCCCCGCCCCGCCCCCGCCCCGCCCCGCCCCCTCCCCCCTCTCACGCCCGGCA
>NW_005201580.1:0-1024 GCF_000372725.1 Emiliania huxleyi CCMP1516 | reverse complement strand
CCAAAGCAGCGGGACGGGAGCGCGCGCGCGACCGCGGGCCGGATTTTGCGGGGGAACTCGGGGGGAGGGCGCCCCGGACACGCCCTGCACGCGGCGCGGGCTGGCGCTCACCAGGAGCGGCAGCATTTGCGGTCTTCTTGCGAGGTTTTTCTTTCCACGCCATCATTCTTTTCCCTGCCAGCGGCCTCACTTGTCGCATTTGCGAGGAAAGCAGGCGCGAGCGCTGCGGCGCCGGAGTCTTTCGGTCACCATTCTGGACCATCTTAATATTTTTCAATGATTTTTGCAGGGTCTGAAAGCTGAGACTCAGCTCTTCACGCTCGGCATGAAAGCAAGGTCCGTCCGGGGGGTCCCATTTTTCAGTATTTCCCCCTACCTGAACCAGGACGCGCATATGGATGACCACGAGTATAAACAAACAATGGGCCCTCTACACAGCCCTGGGCCGAGAGAGCGCCCGTACACACGGCTCTACGGTGGGGCGGGGCTCTCGTCTCTCCGACTCCCCGATGTACATAACTCTCTCTCAATCTCATCGCGCTCACTCAGAGGCCCACCGGAAGTTTCTCCATCTCTGCCTCCACTCGCTGCACAATATAGCACAAACCGGCGTCTCGTTCCTGGCTGCTGCAATCATCGCAGGGGCGATCGCTCCTAGAGGTGAGCGTCGCGCCCTGGCCGTGGCGGTCGCCGCGAGCGGCTCTTGGGGCCGTCGCAGCTCAGAGCATCTCGCCCGAGGACTCCCTGCTGTCGCTTGGCGGCGGGGCCAGAGCCTCGCCGAGTCCGCCTCCCGCCTGGTGCGGGCTGCCGGGCACGCTGTGCGGGCCCACCGGCTCGCCGACATCCACCTGCAGCGCCCAGCCCGAGCCGGACCCGTCGGGCGTCGGCGGTCGGACGGCGCGGCGGGGCGGCGACGTGGCCACTCCGCGCGTGCCGCGCACGTCCTGCGGGCGCGGGCGCAGAGGGGCGGGTTGGGGAGGGGCCCGGGCGGGGAAGCTCGAGGCGGGGGAGGGGGCGAGCAGGC
>NW_005201581.1:0-1024 GCF_000372725.1 Emiliania huxleyi CCMP1516 | reverse complement strand
GGGTGGCAGAGGCGGGGATGGGTGGCGATTGCGCGCCATTTGAATCGGATGATCCGCTCGAAGAGGAGGATGTCGAGGGCCAGGACGAGCGAGATGAAGGCATAGACTATCTTCTTCAGCAGCCCATCCGTGATCAGCGCCTTCATGATCCCATCCAGGTCGGTGATTCCTGCCATCGAGTGACCCGGGTCAACTTCAACTAGCGCGGTTGTTGCTTTGGCACGGAGCGCCGTTCGCGGATGGCACCACGTGTAAGTCCTCAGGCGTGTGTTTGTGGGAGTCAGACTACCCAAGCACACCCCTGCCGAGCATGGCAAAGGCGGTCACGACGAGAAGCATCCCGAGCAGAGCCCACCATGGCATGACGGCCGCAAAGGCCTCGCAATAGCGGCGGGTCTTGTCGTCCTTGCAGCAGCTGCACGTCAACAGCCGTGCCCAACGCGTCGCACATGAACGTTGTACTCCGTCGGTGAGCGACTTCATGGAGGCCAGCACCCGCCTGGTTGTTCCCGGGTAGGTAGGAAAAGAATGTATGTTCTTTATATGACAGGAGAAAAGACGAGCACTTGTTGTGTGTTGTGTGTTGTGGTGGTGTGCGGTGTGCGGGGGGGGTGTGCGTTGTGCGTTGTGTGTTTGTATGTTCTTTATATGACAGGAGAAAAGACGAGCACTTGTTGTGTGTTGTGTGTTGTGGTGGTGTGCGGTGTGCGGGGGGGGTGTGCGTTGTGCGTTGTGTGTTGCGTGTTGTGCGGCGGGCGGTGGGCGCAATGCGGGTGGGTGGGGCGGGGGGGTTGGGGGGGGGGGGGGGGGGCACTCACCCGGGGTTTCAGGAAGGGGGGGGGGGGGGGGCCCCCCCCCTTTTAAAACCTCTAAAGGGGGGGGAATTGTGAAATTTTGCCCCCTCCCCAAAAAAAAAAACCGCCAAAAAGGGCCCGGGGGAAAAATTAAAGGGGGAACCCCCTCTTCTGTGGTGGGGGGGGGTTTTTAAGGAATAAGGCCCCCTAAAAAAAAAAAAAGGGGAAAA
>NW_005201582.1:0-1024 GCF_000372725.1 Emiliania huxleyi CCMP1516 | reverse complement strand
ACCGCGTAGAGTTGCACGACGGCATCGCCTCGCATTTGCTCCTGCAAGCCGCCTCGTCGGCAGTGAAGCCCACGAAGAGCGCCGGGTCGTAGCACTTGGTGAGGGCGTTTGCGGAGATCAAAGGCGAGCACAGCTTTGGTGGGGGTGACGGCGGCGGCGGCGGCGGCGCCGAAGGTTGCGTGCACGCCAAGCAGCCTTCACATTCCGACCAGCCGCACTTTTTGTCCCAGCCCTTTGTGTTGGTGGCGCAGGAGGCCTTGCATTTGCCGGGCTCCGGCGCAGGCGGCGGGGGCGTCGCCGTGCACTCGGAGCAGCCTTCACATGCCGACCAGCCGCACTTTTTGTCCCAGCCCTTTGTGTTGGTGGCGCAGGAGGCCTTGCATTCGCCGGGCGCCGGCGCAGGCAGCGGGGGCGCCGCCGTGCACTCGGAGCAGCCACCGCAGGCCGACCAGCCGCACTTTTTGTCCCAGCCCTTTGTGTTGGTGGCGCAGGAGGGCCTGCAGTTCGCCAACGAGGCGCAAGCACCGCATCTAGCGCACTTCGACCAGGCGCACTTGACCGTCCAGTCCTGGCCATCGTCGAGGCAGAATTTGCGGCAATCATCTCCCGCGGCCGAGGCTAGCGCCATGGCGAGCACGCAGTACCTCATATCAGGCGAGCGGCAGGTGCGAGCCGAGTAGGACTATTACGTGTGTTGTATGGTAGAATTAGTCGCCACATAGAAAAGCCAAGCGCCAAGGGGGTTGCAGACTAAGTCTCGAATATGGCTCGTAGCTTAGGCTCAAATAGACGAAAGCCAAACAAACGTGGTGATGATGGACGCTTATTTGCTTGCATAGATAGCCATTAATTAATATACCTAAAACAAATTAAATACAGTCAGTGATGTATGTAATGTATCACGGTGCCGCCAATACGCGCCAATGGATTCGGAGTACCGGTCTTGGCAACCTCCGCTGTTGTTGTTGAAGGCAAGGTGTCGTCTGCATTCACTCCCCCAGCCTCTCGCTCTCATGCATGGAGC